>NC_077226.1:321810-532806 GCF_024763615.1 Phlebotomus papatasi | reverse complement strand
TCTATCAAATTCATTGATAGCTGTCATACTTACATCCTTCCACGAGTTGTACTACTGTAATTTCCCACAAGATGACTCAATTTTTCCAAATAATCCGGTGCATAGACAACAACACGTTCATTTTCTGTCACTTTACGCTTCACCAGACGCAATGCATCCTCAAAATGGCTGCGCCAATCGATAAAATCGGCCAATTTTTGAAGTTCCGTCAGTGTCATTGGATGATACAGGGCCTCTTCGTCACGTCGATCTTCAGGTGGTGCCGTTATTTCAGCCAAATGTGTCTCAAATTCAATGACATCGGCCATTTGATGGCGTGCAGTGGTCTCATCGGCACCAAGGAGTACACAAACCCGTGTCATGTAGTCAAGATAGGCACTAAGGACCCGTTGATGTGCCGTTCGATTGAGATAGTTATCGCGTGTTGGTAGAGTTAGGCCACCTTGATCAATTTGGATAACATGACGACTACTATTGCGATCATCTTCACCGACAGCCCAACCAAATAGACCGCCCATGTTGTAGCGATTCTGGAGTGTCTGAAGGGTCTTCTGGAGGGTCCATGTGGTAACATTGAAACCACTATCTGTCACATTCCATCCACCAATTTGACGTAGGAGCTTCTGAAGTGGTTCAGCTCCACGTTTTTCCATTGTTTCATCCTCATCTAAGCACGATTTATAGTACATCTTTGCTTTACGTTCGGCTTTTGATCTGAAACGAACACAAAAAAAAAAATGTGGATCCAATATGAGGTTATCGGTTGAAATAGGTTGGCTACACTCTTAGAAAAGTTTAGACGTGATTACTAATGAAAATTAGTTGTTCGGGCGATTATTATCAAATCTATTTTAAATAGTTCTTATATTCTTAAAACATTATGCTCATAATAAATTTATTAGTAGTGAGAATATAAGACAATATTTACGTGGATAAGTTGCGGCAATTATTTCATAATGCTTTCATACAATTATATTTGCTTGTGTTAATTAAATCGAATCGATATCCCAACTAATATTGGTCACTAATTCCTTTTAGTTCTCACAACCAATGTAAATAGATGGGCCTATATTTTCATAAAGTTATGACAACTTTTTCAATAGTAAAGAGTGTTTTTTTTTACTAATTCGTTAAAGCTTTTTTGAACTTCAAGCAACCACCGTACTTCAGTCTTACGGAAGAGGTGCATATGAAAGGATGTCGCGTCTTTCAAGTCCCATTATCTTAAGGGAACTTTATATGCCAAATTTTTCTTGAGTAATCAGTGCGAATCTCAGGTGAATATTTTCTGAAATCCATTTGTCGCTTGTGATTGTATCATGGACTTTGAAAAAAATTTGGCTTATAAATTATAGAGTGTCCATAACATAGTAATATTGTGCATCATTTTACCTGAAAACTTCCGTTGGATGCTAATGCTCTTATACATGAATTTGTATAAGAAAATGGAACATGGATATAAATAGCATAAAATAATTTTAATAATTCTAAACAAGCCAACTATTACGAATTAATCTTCGTAAATAATAAGATGGGGTCTAAAGGGGGGTGAATGCGTAACGTATAGCCTCTTCCCCCCAATTCCGATGTTCACCTCCAAGAGGGCGAGATGCCTGGTAGGCCCCGGTACACCCAGATGCGTGACGGAAGATTGGGTAACCAACCCCAGTGGGATGTCACAATTCTGGGGCAGACGAACAAGGGATCTGGTCCTTCTAGAGAGGGTTGGGCGAGGGGCTAACAACCTTTCCCCGTAAAAGCAAGATTGTTCAGAAAGACAGAAGGAGCCTCGGATACGGATTGAGCCAACGACGACGACCCAGCAAAAGAAAAACGGACAACGATTTAAAAGTCTTCACATGGAACGTACGCACTCTGTACAGAGCTCGAGCTGCTCAGCAGCTAGCCGATGTCCTGTCCAAATACAAGGCTGATATAACGGCTCTTCAAGAGCTTAGATGGACAGGAGAGGGTGTCCTGGAAAAAGGGAGTTATGATATTTATTATAGCTGCCACCCTCGACATCATGTGCTCGGAACAGGCTTCCTTGTCAGCCGAAGAATAAAGCCTGCTGTCATCGGTTTCGCCTCGATAAGTGAAAGACTATGTACTCTACGCGTGCGGGGAATGTTCCAAAACATAACCCTCATAAACGTTCACGCCCCTACCGAGGAATCCTCTGACCAGGAAAAAGATGCGTTCTACGATCAAGTGGAGCGAACACTAAGTGCCTGCCCCAGGTACGATGTTAAAATCGTCTTGGGTGACATGAATGGAAAAGTAGGGAGGGAGCCAATTCACAGGCAGTATGCAGGCTCCCACAGTTTGCACGAGATTTCCAACGACAACGGACTACGCATCACCCACCTCGCCGCTGCACACAATCTGATTGTTGGAAGCACCTGGTTTCCGCGGAGAGATGTACACAAAGCTACATGGACTTCACCAGATGGGATTACTTCCAACCAGATTGATCACGTGTTGATTGACCGCCGACACCGGACATCCCTGATGAGTGTACGCACATATCGTGGGGCCAACATCGACTCTGACCACTATCTTGTTGGCGCAGTGTTCAGGGCTCGCATATCCACACCCAAGGAAGTTGTGCCAGCGGGGATGTCCCAAATCAACACAGATGGTCTTAAAATAGAGCAGCTCCGTAATAAATATGCTGAGGAACTGGATGATGCACTCGTGAAGTTCGCGAGTAGCCCTGGAGACAGGATGCCAATCAACGATATGTGGCAACATATCAAAACACACGTTGTTGGAAAGGCCACCACTATCCTTGGCCACAGTCGGAAGAAAGATCGGAACGACTGGTTCGATGATGAATGCAAACTGGCGACTGAGCGTAAGAACGAAGCATACCGAGCCATGCTTAGTTCACAGAAAACGCGGGCACGTGTGGAGTCTTACCGGGAGCTAAGAAAACAGGAGAAGAAGCTGCACAGACGCAAGAAAAAAGCTTGGGAAGAACAACTGGTCAGTGTAGTTGAGGAGTATAGAGCGCAGCCGCACCAAGCGCGGAAGTTTTACCAGCAAGTCCGGGGTATGAAGCCATATACGCCACGAACTTCATACTGTAAGGACAAGCAAGGGAATCTGGTTTCCGATCAGAATGGCATCCTGGAGCGATGGGTGGAGTACTTTGATGAACTTCTCAACGGACAGCTCAATGATGAGTTGGAGGTCCCAACAACTCAAGGTGTTGATGCCATACTAGAGCCACCTAGTATGGACGAGGTCGAAAATGCAATCCGTCGGCTTAAACACAACAGAGCGCCAGGAGTAGACGGAATTGCAGCAGAGCTGTACCAACATGGAGGCGCCCAACTACACCGAGTTGTTCATCAACTAGTGCTCCGTGTATGGGACGAAGAGGTAATGCCAGACGAATGGAAAATAGGCATTATCTGTCCTATACATAAGAAAGGAGATATCACAAACTGTAGCCATTATAGAGGTATTACGTTGTTGAGTACCGCCTATAAGATATTCTCCTCTATTCTGCTTGGTCGAATAGCCCCATTCGCTCAGACCATTATTGGCTCATACCAATGTGGTTTCACTCCAGGCAAATCAACAACAGACCAGATCTTTTCCCTTCGGCTGTCTATGGAGAAGATGAGAGAGCATGACCAAGCACTTCACCATCTCTTCATCGATTTCAAGGCTGCCTACGATAGCATAGTCAGGGTAAAACTGTACGAAGCCATGGGAGAATTCGGCATCCCGAACAAACTGATTAAACTGACTAGGATGACCATGACCGATGTGAGGAGCAAAGTAAAGGCGAACGGATCACTGTCACGAGAGTTTTGCGTAAACAACGGACTCAGACAGGGGGACGGACTATCCTGCGTCCTCTTTAACCTGGCACTGGAGAAAGCGATCCGTGATTCCGGCGTGAGCATGAGGGGGGTCATACTCAATAAGTCCACGCAGCTCCTAGCCTATGCTGACGACATTGACATTATGGGGCGCAATCCCAGAGCTGTACAGGAGGCCTTCATCCAGATTGAGCATGCGGCACGAAATCTGGGGCTGCAGATAAATGAAGGCAAAACGAAGTACATGGTGGCCTCGTCAGCAGCGACTCCGGCAACATCTACGGAGAGCATCGGTCAAACAGGGCTCCCGATGGGGGACTACAACTTTGAAGTTGTCAACTCCTTCGTGTACCTTGGGTCAACAATCACAGCCGACAACAACATCTCAACAGAAGTCCGCGCACGGCTGCTGAAAGCCAACAAAGCCTATTTCAGTCTATCAAGAGTGTTTCGGTCCAGAAACTTAAGCATAAAGACTAAGCTACTGCTGTATAGGACTATGATCCTGCCAGTCCTCACGTATTCGTCTGAGACGTGGGTCCTCAGCAAACAGAATTGCGAACTCTTAGCCGCGTTTGAGAGAAGGATCCTACGACGGATTTTTGGCCCCATATGTGAGGAGGGACGATTCCGGAGCCTATACAACTATGAGGTGTATGAGCGCTACCGAGAGGTAACTGTCGTCAAGCAAATACGCCTCAATAGGCTCCGGTGGGCTGGTCATCTGGTTCGCAAGGATGAGGACGACCCAGCCTGGAAAGTCTTTAGGGGCGGACTTTATGCTACGAGGAGACGAGGCCGACCCAGCCTCAGATGGACCGACGGCGTGGACCAGGACGCCAACTCATTAGGGGTGCGGAATTGGAGAACAGTGGCGCGTAACAGGCTCGAGTGGCGACGGGTCCTGAGTCAGGCCAAGACCAGTAATTGGTTGTAGCGCCGGATAAGTAAGTAAGTAAGTAAGTAATAAGATATAGGCATCACGATAAATGCTAGATAGTAACCACAACTGAAAGGTAAATTTCAGAAAGGTAAATCTACCGAGTCGGCTCTCCATCAGTTGGTGAGCCGACTGGAGAAATCAATTAGTGACAAGGAAATGGCACTCGTAGCATTCTTGGACGTGGAGGGAGCCTTTGACAAGGTCAATTCCAAAGCTCTACTTAAGGCTATGAAGGACTTCGGTATCGGCCATACCTTGGAAAGAATGTTAATCAACATAGTGAGACATCGGACTGTGGAGGCGAGGATTGGCGGAGCCCGCCTAAAAGCAACCGTTAGCAACGGATGTCCTCAGGGTGGGGTCCTGTCACCCTTGCTTTGGTCCATGGTTGTGGATGGTTTGTTAGTGGAACTGAATGCGGCAGGCCTTTATTCACAAGGGTATGCCGATGACATCTGCATAGTTGTGCGAGGAAAATTTTTACCTACTCTATGCGACTTAATGCAGAGCCCAAGAAGCATTTTTTTCTTAATATAGTCTTGTAGAATTCCTTAAGTGAGGCACTATAGAACCAGAAATCTTTTTATTTGCTTATAACACTCTTGGTTCCATCTATGAGATTACTATAAGTAAAGTGGCGCACTCATAAGGATCTTAAGAGCTTCTGTAAGAATTTCAACAAAAAAATCTCACTTTAAGTCTCTTAAAAGTGCACTAAAAGACTTGTTTAATACTTGGTTCTATAAGGCAGCTATTTTGCTTCTTGGGAGGGCACTTAGTATCGTAGAAAGATGGTGTACAGTTCGCGGACTTACCGTTAACCCCGGAAAGACCGCACTAACCATCTTTACTAGGAGGAAGAAACTAGATGGATACAGAGCACCCAAATTATTTGGGCATGATCTCTCTCTCCACCAAGAGGCAAAATATCTAGGCGTTTTACTTGATAATAAACTAACCTGGAAAAGTCATGTAGAAGGCCGGATCGACGCGGCTATTAGATCCTTTTTCAGTTGTAAACGACTTTTCGGCAAAAGCTGGGGCTTATCGCCGAAAATTGTGTTGTGGATTTACAAAACCGTAGTTAGGCCGTTAATTTCTTATGCAGCTGTGATTTGGTGGCCGAGAGTCGAATTTAAAAATTCGGCGCGATCACTACAGCGGCTCCAAAGATTAGCGTGTCTTTCAGTGACGGGGGCTATCAAGACAGCGCCAACAGCGGCTCTTGAGGTCATGCTAAGCCTCCCACCACTACCGCTCTATATAAAGGCGGAAGCGTGCTTGGCCGCTCTGAGGTTACGCTCAGCAGGAACTTGGAAGGTAGGTTGCCATCCGGCCGGCCATACGAGAATCCTCGATAAACCGGTCCGGAGGCACCCTGAACTTTTAATGAAAGATGATTATGATAGATGAGAAAAGCCTATTAAAAAACGAGTTAAAGCTACAATATACACCAGAGCCGAGTGGAGTGAACGCGAAGGGCAGATTATTGAACCCGGAGCCGTTACTCTGTTTACAGATGGTTCATGTGTTGAGGGCTCCTCAGGAGCCGGCTACCACTGTCCAGAGCTCCAGTTGAGTGGATCGGTGTCCCTTGGCCATTACACCACGGTGTTTCAGACTGAGGTCGCTGCCATTACGCTGGGCACCCAAAGACTGTTGGAGGCCGGTATTGAGGGAAGGAAAATACAAATCGTTTCGGACAGCAGAGCTGCAATTCTCTCCATATCGGGCTGGAGATCGCGATCTGCTCTTGTCGCGGAATGCCAGGAGGTATTGGAATTGACTTTGCGGCAATGCGAGGTTGATCTATACTGGGTACCTGGACACCAAGGAATTGAAGGCAACGAAGAAGCAGACCGCCTTGCAGTTGAGGGAGCAGGGGTTGACTTCGTTGGACCTGAACCAGTAGTCGGACTATCCTCACAAATGAGGAAGTCAATTATATTAGAAGATATGATCAAGGCTCATCAGGCGGAGTGGACAGCGGCAAACACGTGTCGCGTGTCCAAACTGTTTATGACCGAAATTAACAGGAAGCGAACGGATTATATTGTGTGTGGCAGCCGCTGGAGAGCACAGCGGTTTGCCAACCTTCTAACCGGGCACTGCCTCAATAAACATCTAAATAGGATGGGCATTCAATGCAACATAATATGCAGAGGATGCAATGAATCTGAGGAGACGGTCACACATCTAGTGCGTGACTGCCCTAGCTTGTATAATCTGAGGCGGATGCTGCTTGGTAAAGCAATACTGTCTCAGAATGAGTTATCGGGGTTAAAACCAGCCTGTTTGATGGAATTTGTCCGGAGAACTGGCTGGCTTGACACACCCCGCCCTTAATTAGGGTAGTCTAGGGGATGCATAATGGGCCCAAACAGAGGCCTGGGTGCAGCGGTGCCAATTATACTTTTGAGTCACCGCCCCCTTTTATAATCTAATCTAATCTAACCACAACTAATATGATATAGTTATTACAGCCAATAAGATGGATATCAACCCTATTTATTTAGTAATTGGAACTAATATGTTATAGTACCCATTACTATTTTGATTTAGTTGTGATAACTAAATGAAAAGGATACTTTAACTAACTGTGGTCAACTATTTCATTTAGTTACCCAAACTAAATATATAGTTGGGTCTATATTTACTATATTTTATAGTTCTAATAACTGCATATGAGCTTGTACGAACTAATTTTTTCTAAGAGTGTAGAATGATTCAGCTCGATGGAGCAATAACAGGAGCTACAGAAGGTACTGAGTATAAATAGGTACCGTAGAGGCATGAGAGGAATGTCCTGCTAAGAACCTGGTTGAGTAATTTCCGGGTAAGAACCTAAACTTTCTAGCTAGAAGAACCCAAGATACATCCCAGACCTCCCCAATTTTGGGAACGCCCAGAGAGGACTAAAGAAATACTTCAAATAAGAAGACAGTGATAGGACTTACTTCAATTGACTCTCTGGTCGCTCCAGGGCATTCTTCAGCACCAGTTGATTTTGCTGTTCGAGGGCCCCAAAGGTGCCCCACATCGATTTACCATCTGGAATGGGATTGCGTCTGATCCATTGATTGCAGGCGTACGCATAGAAATCATCACATGGATCGACAGTCGTGTCAATTGCCCGCAAGATGGAACTAGCAGCATGGATGCAATTTGCAGTTAGACATGGACTACTGCTGGATGGTTCAACATGAAGGACACGCGGTGCCGGAGCCCCTCCAGCCAAACACAGAAGCAGCGTGATGACACACAGAATCAAGATTCCCGATACCACAATCAACCATCGTTCCAGTCGACTCCGGGCACGCCACATCACAGTCCACTGTCCGGGAAGACAAAGACAGGGGGCATCGCATCAGGCAAAATGTGCCAACAGAAAAGAAAAAAAGATGGCGACGAAAGGACTTACGACAGATTGACGGGCAGCATGGTAGCGAATGTGAATGGATGATGGTGAACTTGTTCCTCCGGCCGCCAGATGGACAGATCCCATGGAACTGGTGTCCTCATCCACGAATTCAGCTGGTTTGTAACGGGTCATCTGGTGGCGTGGGGGGGGGGGCGGAAGTAGCAATTGAGAGAGGGGCGCTATGCAAGAGCAACAAAAAAACAAAAAAGAAAAACAAACTCACCTTGACGGACATCCTGGGGCTCCTGTCACCTGATGCCTTCCAAGATTGTCTGCGCCAGCGCGTCGCGACGCCGCAACATTACTTCCTCCCCCTCCCCCTCCAACAATTGTCACAAACTTTTAACGCCACGACAGACATCAAGAGCGCGCGCGCATATTTGAATTTCCCTCCAAAATGTCAAATGTGACAGATGGTGCTTCAGTACCCCATTGCAAAAGAAAGCGGAATAGGAATAACAAGCGAAAAATTCCTTGGAATTTTCCACTATTTTTCCTTAAAAAAAATCCATAGGAATTTTCCATAATAGGTTCCAAGGAAAATTTAATGGATTTCGTCAGTTAAATCAGCATTTATCGTAACTTCATTTTTGCGATTTTGAGATATATACATATTTGGAATCAACGTAATTTTGTTTATTAAACGCTCTTGTGAAAAAGAAACTTTTATAAGCCCAATAAAAATTATTTTAAAGAAAAATTATCGTAAGTGCCCTTAATTAAGAAAAATTTATCAGAATTTGTCGTAACTTCCATTTTTGGGGAAGTTACGACAAATTTCCATACAAAATTTTCAATAATCAGCATTTGCCGTAACTTCTTTTGCTCGTTTGCGTGGCTTGTATTTTGCAGCAAAATTGCAATATTTCTCAATAAAACGTTTACAAACTCTTCCAAATATCGAAAGATAGTGCGAATAGTGTAACATGAAATCATTTTAATTCAATATTTGCGAGAAAAAAGTGAGAAAAAATCCCTACCTATCTGTCATTAATTCAAAACAAAACAAGCGACGTGGCGCACAAAATTTATTCAATAAAACTTATGAAATAAAAGCTTTTAGGGACAGGGATAACAGTAGGGGAAAGTGACCATGCTTGATAATGTCCAACCTTGATAATAACTAATTTTTTCTTATGTTAATCAATAATTGTGACTCATGGCAATATATTTTAATAGCTAGTCCTAAGCCTCACATTTCCTGAAAAAATTAGGAGCCTAGCCCTTTGTTCCTAGTTCCAGGAAGCAAAAATCGAAAATAGACCCAAATCTGTAATTTCGATGGATGATATTTCATACGATTTTTCATAGTTAATATTATTTATCAAAAGAAATTTAAATTACAGGTCATTGAGGGTTGACCATGGTTAATATTTCTGGAAAAATCTTTTTCCTAAGAAAGCCTTGTTGTGTAGGTGGTGGAAAATTAATAAATCCTGCCTGTGTCCATGCTTTAAAATAAGAAAGAGCCATGCTTGATAATTCACTATCATTATATCAGATTCTTTCGTCCTCACACCTATTGCAATCATGCGATTTGATCGAATACTAGAATCTAGAAAGAAAAAAAACTTAAAGTCAATAAACCAAAAATAATCTGACTCAGTTATGCCGCAGTTGAGTATTTATGGAACAAATTTGCATTATTTTCACATACAAATATTTTTTCAAGATTGCACAAACCGATTACACAATGAAAGAATCACATCTCCCATAAGCTCCTACAGCTTATAATTGATTTTTGTGTATCTTTAACATAACCTCACTTTCATATTTTGTTTTTGTTTTTTTTTTCAAAAGAAGTAAGTTCATGAAGATTGTGAAACATTTTGTGATTCAGTTCAAAGTAAGGTGAGTTAATTATTAGGTGAGATTCTTAACAATCTCACCTACTATAATCCTAACAAAATTTCATGTCCTCCGATCGCGCTCAAACTTGGCCAAAATGTGTTTCGCCACTTCCTGATCACGAATATATGGGGGGCTAAGTTACGTTCCCGGCCGGCCGGCCGTCCGGCCGGCCGTCCGGCCGCTCTTTGGAGCTTAATAGCTCCTAAACTAAAAAAGATATCGACTTGCGGTTTTCGGCAAAGGTTAAATATCGTATGAAAATTGCAACATGGTGCATTGACCCCCCACCCCCCACCCCTCCTTCCGCCATTTTGAAGACCCCCCTTTTTTTGTTTTCTCAATAGCTCCGGCCCTATGGCATCGAGCGGGCTCAAATTTTAGTATGTTATAGCTGGGCCTTAGAGCTTTCCATCAATACCAAACTTAAGGTCCCCCGACCCCCCTGACCCGAGCTATAAGGGTCCAAAAAAAATTTCTTAAAATGGCCATAACTCCGGTTCTAATTGTCAGAATTTAAAAAGTGGGGGCTTTTTGGAAAGCTCTCGTGAAATGCCACTTCCCCTTCTAACATCGCAAGTTCATAAAACCACCGCTAGGGGCGCTATTATTAAAAAGAAAATTTTTAAATCTTATAAGTTAAATAACTCAAAAATTCCATTGTGCATCGGGCTGAAATTTTAGTATGTTATAGCCGTTGATTATACCTATTAAACAAAAAAAACCTTAAGTCGATCTAAAACCCCTGACCCGAGCTATAAGGGGTCAAAGTTCGAACATTGACCGGCCTCTATCTCCGGTTCTAACTAACATAGCGACCTAAATTTTACCTTTTTGGTTTCGTCTCAATGAGCACTTTCAGATGGAAGTTCAAAAAGTCACCACAGGTGGCGCTGTGATAGCGTCAAAATTCATCGAAATTCAAAGTCACTTTTCTCAAAAATTCCTTTGTGCAAGTTAATGAAATTTTAGTATGTTGTAGCCCAGTCTAGGACGTTTCCAAAATGGTGCAAATGTGCGCTGTGGTTAAAACAGAACCGGAGATATGAGGGGTCAAAGTTCACGAAATTCAAAAAATCATATCTCCGGTTCTATGTGACCGATTTTGATGAATGAGGGCTTAAACGAAAGATCTCACCAAATTCTACAACTTTCTAGAATATTTGAACTTCGTGGGACCAACACGAGGGGCGCCACAGTCGAAAAACCAATTTCAATATCACATAACCTCAATTATCTCGACTGTCGCTGAACCGATTTTGATGATTACTTCAACATAATTGTAGAGCACATTTGTCTCTACATTTCGTCCATACATCATTTTCCACTCAGACTACGCTATCACTCCGATTTTGCCGTTTAAGTGTGAAAAAATTGATTTTTCCAATAATAACGCTTTGAAATCACTCAGATGCCAATTTGACTGCCTCTACTCCACCAAGATACTTAAAATAGGGGTTTAAATGGAAAGTCTCGCAAAATACAACAATTTTTTGATATAGTTGAAGTTCAACAAATGACTACTTGGGGCACTCTGGATGAAAAAACGAGTTAAGAAACAAAAAACCTCGCTTATCTTGGCTTCTGAGTAATCGATGAGATCATGTTCTATGGGAAAATTATAGAGAACATTCTAGTCTACATTTCACCCATATATTACTTTTGTGCCAATTCATCCAAATCCTTGATATTTTGGTTTAAATACAAAATTTGTATAATTTCACGAATTTGATTCAAGATAACTGAATGGCGTCTCCCAACTTCAGCTCCAAATCGAATTTGCATGCACTCCGAGTTAGCTCACGTTAAGAATCTCACCTACATAAGCCGGTTAGGATTATCTGTCCCTTTTATTTATTTTAGCGATAAATACAATATAAAATATATTCTATTTATTTACGCAGAAGATGGTGAAAAACAAAGTGAGAAGCGAGAAACGCAACAGTTTGGATGAGACAGTCAATGCAGACTAATCTTCAGGAAATTTCCCAGAACAGAACGAAAACTAGGGACAGGACACTTCTGCAGCCTTTGGAATCCTGATCTTCCGGAAAGTCAGCAGTGGACTTTGAGTTCAATGGTTTCCGGAAGTGGTATCTTACGAAAAACCGCTTGAGATGCTCAACTGCCCCTGAGGGTTTCTCAAAATCTATACTGATGGTCCTGTTCATCCGATAAAGCTTTAATCCTGAGCCAAATCCCTAATTCTGCTACTGTGTGGATTGGATATCTTCAGGGAGTTGTGCGTGCCTCCAAAGAAATTTTTAGAGGATATCAGGCTTCACAAGGCAACGGTGGAACTTAGGTAGTCTTCCTCTTCACGTTCTTCACTCACTTATTAACTTAAAAATTCATAAAACATTGGAAAATAGAATTGTTTAGTAATATTATTCATCAGATGTTTTATTTTCGTTTATGTCAATTGACATAACCTTCAACTTTCGTGTCCATATTTTAGAAGATTGGTTTCATTTTTGTTGTGAAAATACGTCCTAGAAAAATTGCTTAAAAGTGATTCTTTATTATCTTATCCCTTGTGCAAACAAATTAATCAGGTAGATTAGAGTTCTGTCTAAATATTAATGTGTCATTTTTTGTGTCCGGTGTAATATTTACAGCGGAAAATGGGCTTATATAGGTAGGGAAAATCTCTATATAGGTAGGCATCTGGTCCAACCTTTATAAAAATCGCCACTGTATTTTCATTTTCCTTCTGAGGAAATTAGAAGGATTTCCAGGAATTACTTCAGGTGGGATTATGAACCTTATAAGTAAAACATTTTTTTGTCATAGTGGAAAAAACGCTGCGATTTATGTGGTAGTCAGAAAAAAAAATCCAAAACTCGGACATCATTTTACAGTATCAAGCATGGTCACTTTCCCCTATTATTGACTAATTTAGTCAAATAAAGGCGCTTATTATCACTAGAATAATTAAAATTGATATAATGCATTTTAGAAAATTGTCGTAACTTCCAGAATCTCCATACATTGGAAGTTACGGCTTTATAAACGATGGAAGTTACGACAAAATATTATTGTGTTTTTTCTAACATATTTCTCAATATTGCAGCTTTTAAATAATTTTATAAAGATTTTCTCGAGTCAACTTACAGTTTATTAGTGCCACTTTTAATATTTTTACTCAAAAGTATCGCATTCGGGGCCTATTTTTAAGAAAAATAATGCTGAACTGAAAATTTCGTCTCCTGAAAAGTTGTCAAAAGGAAGTTACGACAAATGCTGATTTAACTGACGATTTATGCTGGATTTTTTTCAATAGAATACATCCATGGAAATGCTCGTGGAATTTATGTGGATTTTTCCACCAAAATAAAATGGAGAAAATTGAAGCTGTCACATGCATCTCATGATTTTACTTCCGAATTTTATAGAAACGGCAAAGATTACGAGGATTATAATATGTTTTTATAAACCAGCAATAACGAATTGACAATTTGAACAATAAAAAAATATTTTATTAAAAAAAATTTGTTTTTCCTAAAATATATAGGGGAAGGTTTTGCACCTTCGTAATGTTGCAGCTTTGTAAAAGTTGATTCTTTTCCAAATTACTAAATGAATTTCATCCATGGACGTATAATCTAAAAGCTAGTCCCAGATCTCACATTTCCTGAAAAACTTGGAAGCCTAGGCCTTTTTTCCTGGATCCAAAAGGCAAAAATAAAAAATGAGCCTAAAATCGTAATTCTGATGTGTAATATTTTATGCATTTTTGCACACCGCAAGTATCTTTTCGAAAAAGCAACTATTCCAAGTTATAGATGGTTTATTAGGGTTAATATTTACCGTGAAAATTGTTTATTTAAAGAGGGTCGTTTTTGAGGGTGGAGGAAAATTCATAAAAATTACCACGCTTGCAGCTCAGGAAAATTGAATTTTGCAGCTTCGTAAAAACATCTGTCAAAATTACTGGGCCACCAAATTTGAGAATTCCTTACTGTTTTGGGTCAGACTGTGCACTCTGCTCGCTATATTTGTCTCATCAGAAAGTCCACTGAATAAATTCACAAGAAAATTGGGATATTAAACAATTTTCACTAAAATCTCGAAGGAAAACACGCACTTCCCCATCAAAATGAGACTTCATCAGATGATTTTATTTCACTTCTGTCAAATTAAACATTAAGCCTGAATCTGTTTATGGTAGGTGTGATTCTTTCATTGACCATGCGGTGCATTTTGACAATTGTTCATACAATTTGCTTTGTTTTCAAGCGGAAGAATCACTGATTTTCAAAAAAAAAATGTTCTGTAAGACAAATTCGAGACGTTAGAGAAAAAACAAGGATTACAATAGGTGTGAGAACTTCTTTCTGATTTGTACAGTGATGAAACTAGACTGCTTATGGTAGATGTGATTCTTTAATTGCCACTTCGATGTATTTTGAGTATTTCTCATTCAATTTTCCTTGTTTTAAAGTGGAACTTTCCACATTTTTGGTGGCTGGTCATTTTTGAAATCAGTTACGTCCGAAATATGTTCTGTAAGACTTTGGAGGTGTCAGAGAAAATCCGAGGATTACAATAGGTGTGATTATGAGAGAATCATACCTAACCAAGCTCTTAACTGACTGTCAGAATGCAGGGAAAAATGGTTTTCCGAGTGTCAAAAAACATGTGTTAGAAAAATAGCTTAAAATTGTTTTTTAATGCCTGATACGTCCTACAAATGGTGAAAACAAGTAGATGAAAGTTCCATCTAAGTAGTGATGCCCAAATTTTTGTTTCCGGTGTAACGTTTTCGGGGAAAATGAGGCATACAGAGGTGGGAAAAAGTGGTACGAAGCTGAGTTAACCAGGACACCTTCGTAAAAAATGCCACTACATTTTCATTTTCCCGTAGATGAAAATCCAAGGAATTCCAGGAATTTTGTGAGGCAGAATTATGAACCCAATAAGTAGGAGATTTTTTTGATACAGTGATATAATTGATTCGTCGTGTGTGGCATTCAGTAAAAAATCTGAAATATTGGACTCCTTTTTTAATACGAACCTTCAAAACCTTCCCCTACCTATTTTCTGGTTGCGACTGCCGCAGACTTACCAAGACTGATTGTGTTAAAAAAAAAATAGCTTTTAATTTGGTTGATATACTTACGATTCTCATCAACAGATGTTTTGAAACCGGGACCTTTCCTGATTGCCTCAAAATTGCAGTTGTTGTCCCTATTCATAAAAAGGGCTCCAAGTCCGATCCTAATAATTACCGCCCAATTTCCTTACTATCTATTTTTTTTCTAAAATAATTGAAAAATTACTCAAATCGCGTTTGGAGAACTTTTTGAATAAGGAAAATATTTTAAGTTACTGATCAATATGGGTTTATACGCGGGCGCTGTACGGAGGATGCAATTACAACCCTGGTTGATGAAATTAGTCTCGGTGCCAATAAGGGTGAATGTGTTGGTGCGATCTTTTTAGATCTAACCAAAGCCTTTGACACAGTATCCCATTCTAAGTTACTTGAGATCTTGTCTTGTATTGGGATCAATGGAATTGGATATGAAATCTTTGAATCATACCTTACAAATAGACGTCAATCTGTCCGTTTAAATGGCGGATTAAGTGATTTTGGAGTTTTGGAATACGGAGTCCCCCAGGAAACTGTGCTGGGCCCGATACTATTCCTAATAATCTACTTAAGCTAAATCTTACCTGTCGAATTCTGGCTTATGCTGATGATTTAGTGCTTGTTTTCAGAGGAGAGACTTGGAGTGAGGTCAGTGCGAAAATGAATGCCGATTTGAGGTCTGTTAGGCTGTGGTTGGATGAGCATTCCCTACTTATAAGTAGTAAATCAAGAGTTGTCAGATTTTTCCTTCCTTGCAATGGTCATGATACGCTACTTTGCCACTCTTCATTGTGCGCTGGAATCTGTGGGGAGTCTTGTATTAATATTCCCCTAGTAGACGAGGTCACATATTTGGGAGTTACTATAGATAGCAGATTGACCTGGAAGCCCCATATTTGTCGTGTAAAGGATTCCCTAGCTCCGATTATTGCCAATGCATTTCAAATAGGAAAATTCTGCCCCAGGGATGTTGCGCGTTCCTTCTACTTTGCATGCGTGCAATCTAGATTACAGTATGGTCTTACCACATGGGGATCTGCCCTTCCCACTAATTTCAAGTCAATTGAAATGGTTCAGAGAACAGCCATTAGGGCCTTATTTAGAAAAAGGAAATATGAGTTATTGTGGCAAACGTTTGTTGATCAGCACATATTGCCTATTGCCTACTTCTTCAAATACAAAACATTACGTATACTTTTTATAATAGGGGTGGTTTCCTTAACTCTAGAAGGATTCGAACGATGAGGATGGGCCTAACGGTGCCCGTTCCCTTTCCGAGAAAGGAATGGTTTAAGCACTCTTTTGTTTTTGTTGGCCCTTCTCTGTACAATTCTTTGCCAGAACACTTGAGAGTCCGTGATGTCACATACGTCTCCTTCTGTAGCAAGGTTAACAGCCTGATCTGGAGGGAGTTTAGGGCGGAGAGGTGAGGATCTTTTGTTTGCCTAGCTATCTGCTCGCGTTTCTGTTAACATTTCGTCCAAATTGGACAGACCCCCCTTTGGTTGCTTGTCTTTGCCCTCTTGTGCCGGATCGTCGCGATTGGCGCGCGGATTCTTTTGGCTATTGGCTGATATTGCTTCCTGCTCTTTTGCTCTTTTCCTTTTCCTTTTAACATCACTCACTTTTCGTGTCATACTTTCTCTTTCTCCATTTTCCGCGGAATATCCACATTTTCTGTAGTTGTTTCTGATGTTTCCACTTGCGCTCCTTCTTTTTGACTGTCTGTTTTTCCTCTTTTTTTCCTCTTTTTTTCCTTTTTCTTTCTCTTTTTTTTTCTTCCACCATGAATATTATTTAGTACGTTTATGTCTCTTCCTTTGTGACTCCATTTTCCTGACTGAACCAGTGGCAACAACACGTGCTCTCTCTCGGAGCCCGTTGCCACTTATTGATCCTATGCCGCCTAATTGCCACATGAATCACTAGAAATGTTTGCGGAAGGTTTGGAAACAAAATTCTAAAAGTTGTCGCAACACCATTTTATTTGTTTGACATTTCAGAAAACTAGTGGAAAAATCCATATAAAACACTATGGAAAGATAGTGGAAATTTCCATATGTTTTTTCCAGGTTATCCCGCGGAATCTTCCGCGGAATACCGCGGAATTTAACGCTGGAATTCCAGCATGTCGTACTAGTAAATTCCATGGAGCACTATGATTTCCTATGGAATTTTCGGCTTTAAATTCCATAGGAAAACTTAGTGGAATTTTAGCGTCAAATTCCAGCGAATTTAGCCATTTGGACGCAAGTTTTCCATTGGAATTTTTGCGGAATTTTGCTATGGGGAAACTTTCCATCCGGAATAAAAAATTTCGTGGGAATTCCCATGGGAATTCCGTCTGTTTACACGGTTATAGTTGATTTTAAACCTTGCCTCAAAAGAGCTCTTTTTTGAATGCACAGAAGTAGGTATTCCACAGAACAAAAAAAATCCTCCTTAAATCCATGGGAATTACCTTGGAATCTACTATGGAAAATTCCTTTGGAATTTTTTTTCTGGAAAAATACTGGAAAAGTCTGAAGAATTCGTCTTTTGTTTTTCCTATTTCGCTTCCTTTTTGCTAGAGGGTAGTCCCCTTTTGGAGAATCTTCTGGGAGGAAGTAATGACACTTCTTGGGAATTTTCCTATGGAATGGCATAGAATTTTGTGTGGATAAATCCACTAATAAATCCATGGGAATTTCCCTGGAATTTATCGAGGAAAAATACTGGAATGGGATTGGAAGTCTAATATTAGTAAAAATAAAATAACAATTGATGTTTTTTTTTTGTATGAATATTACATTTATTTTTACAAAAATCATTCAATTTATAATAAACCATAAAAATAGACATTCATTCATTAGAGTATGACATGTATATATAGTTTTTTTTTTATTTAAATTACTTTTTTTTGTTTTTACTGTTTTTTTTTCTCATATTTATTTATTTTTTTCTGTTTTTTCTTTACTCCATTTCTTTCGTCAATTTAGTTTATCTAATTCTCAACTCTCTCTCTCTCTCGGTCTCTCTCACACCTTCTATTCCATCAATTGTTTTATTTTTTATTTATTTTTTTTTATTTCTTCGTCTTCTGTTTTTTTTTAGTAGAATTTATTAGTTTTTTTTTGTTGTGTGGTTTTTTTTTTAAATTTATCTTACACTCACGTTCATTCAACAGCAATTTGAATTTGAAAAGAAAAATGATCGTTAAACCGCTCATTTTTTTTTTAATCTCCTTTTATTTCGCGTGTATTCCTTCGCCATCTATAGTGTTTATCCTTAAATTGCTAAAAGTGGATTTGTTTTCTTTTTTTTTTAATTCTTTATTTTTGTGTTTTAGTCTCTCTTAAACTATTTTTCTCAATGATTTCTTTTTCCTATTTTTCTTTTCCTTTTCAAATATGTTTTTTTTTTGTTTTTTTATTGAAAAAATGTATTTTATTTTTTATTTTTTTTGTTTTCTTCGATGGAAAAACCTTAAAAAAAAAAGAATCATAGAGAAAAAAACTATTTACAGATGCAATTCCCCAATTTTAAGTTGTTTTTAATGGTATTTTATGTCCAGAAAATGTGTTTTTTGTCTTTTTTTCGAGGTTTAGCCTTAGGGGGCGGGGCATAGGGGGGCAAGGGGAAGGCTCTATATTTTCCTTATTAATTTGAGGAGAGATAGACACTCAGAAATGGCACACGAAGGGAAGTTCTTTCCTTTTTTATTTTGCAATTGATTTTTACTTGTTTTTTTTTAATTTTTATTACTATTTTTTTTTCTTTTTTTTTCTTTCGCTTTATAAAAGTGCCTACATAACCTCATACTTTTGACATTCACTCCCAAAGAACACAAATATTATTTTTAGGAGAAAAGAAAATACTTTGCTTTCTAATCTTTGTTGGACACAATGAGCATTCTTTTTCTTTTTAAATAGGTTTTTTTTTTAAATTTTTATTTAATTGCTCTAATTAGTTTTTATTTTGTATAGTTCTTTTTTCTTTCTTTCTCTCTGGAATGTTATGCTGCTTTTACAAAAAACAAAATGGATGTCAAGGAATACGTGAGAAAAAAAACCTTTAAAAAATTTAGCAGCAATGTATCTTACCTTGTTCTTTCCAACTTCTATCAATTGCAATTGTTTCTTCTTTTTTTTGTTTATTTACTCAAAACTTATATTTTAAGTTTTATTTATTTGTTTTGGACACAACATTAACTATTCTCATTTCACAATCATTTTTATTTTCCTTTTATTCTCTATTTTCTGTTTTTTTTCTCTTCTCTACTTCGTCAAATTGTCTTTTTTTTTTTTAAATCCATTTAGGGAAAACAAAATAAAAGAAGTTTAAAGAAAAGAAAAACAGAAAATAAAGATAAAAAATATTAGATATGCATTTTTTGTTCTAATATCCCTCTAACTTCTTTTCTTTTATTTCTTTTTTTGTTGTTGTTGCCTTTGCAAGAAAGGCCATTTGCAGGTTGACTTAGAATATCAATTGACATTTTAAGAGGAAATATGGTAAAATAGAAAGGTCTTGGAGAGCTCTTCAAAGGCTAAGAACACTGCAAAGACGTAGGAAGCTTCCATCAGCTTTATTTTTCAATTTGAAAATATTATCTAATTCCTGGATTTAATAAATCATATCTCCTGTGTTTCTCGATGGATTTTCAAAAATAAAGTATCATTGGATAGGCCATGGGGTGCACTTCAAATGCTCAGAACATTGGAAAGGCCTAAAAGGCCTCCTTCAGCTTTATTTTTAAATTTGAAAATGTTATCTAATTCCTGGATTAATAAATCATATCTCCTGTGTTTCTCAATGGATTTTCAAAAATAAAGTATAATTGGAAAGACCTTGGAGACCTCTTCAAATTCTCAGAACATTGCAAAGACCTAAAAAGCTTCCTTCAGCTTTATTTTTCAAATTGAAAATGTTATATAATTCCTGGATTTAATAAATCATATCTCCTGTGTTTCTCGATGGATTTTCAAAAATAAAATGTCATTGGAAAGGCCTTGGAGAGCTCTTCAAATGCCCAGAACATTGCTGAGACCTAAAAGGCTTCCTTCAGCTTTATTTTTCAATTTGAAAATTATCCAATTCCTGGATTTAATAAATCATATCTCCTGTGTTTCTTGATGGATTTTCAAAATTAAAATATAATTTGAAAGGTCTTGTAGAGCTCTTCAAATGCCCAGAACATTGCAAAGACCTAAAAGGCTTCCTTCAGCTTTATTTTTCAAATTGAAAATGTTATATAATTCCTGGATTTAATAAATCATATCTCCGGTGTTTCTCGATGGATTTTGAAAAATAAAATGTCATTGGAAAGGCCTTTAAAAGCTCTTCAAATGCCCAGAACATTGCTGAGACGTAAAAGGCTTTCTTCAGCTTTATTTTTCAATTTGAAAATCATCTAATTCCTGGATTTAATAAATATTAAAAAGTTAAATTCTTATTGGAAAGGTCTTGTAGAGCACATGAAATGCCCAGAACATTGCAAAGACCTAAAAAGCTTCCTTCAGCTTTATTTTTCAATTTGAAAATATTATCTAATTCCTGGATTTAATAAATCATATCTCCTGTGTTTCTCGATGGATTTTCAAAAAATAAAATGTCATTGGAAAGGCCTTGGAGAGCTCTTCAAATGCCCAGAACATTGCTGAGACCTAAAAGGCTTCCTTCAGCTTTATTTTTCAATTTGAAAATATTATCTAATTCCTGGATTTAATAAATCATATCTCCTGTGTTTCTCGATGGATTTTCAAAAAATAAAATGTCATTGGAAAGGCCTTGGAGAGCTCTTCAAATGCCCAGAACATTGCTGAGACCTAAAAGGCTTCCTTCAGCTTTATTTTTCAATTTGAAAATATTATCTAATTCCTGGATTTAATAAATCATATCTCCTGTGTTTCTCGATGGATTTTCAAAAAATAAAATGTCATTGGAAAGGCCTTGGAGAGCTCTTCAAATGCCCAAAACATTGTAAAGACCTAAAGAGCTTCCTTCTGTTTTATTTTTCAATTTGAAAATATTATTTAATTCCTGGATTTAATAAATCATATCTCCTGTGTTTCTCGATGGATTTTTAAAAATAAATTGTTATTGGAAAGGCCTTGAAATGCACTTTAAATGCCCAGAACATTGCTGAGACCTAAAAGGCTTCCTTCAGCTTTATTTTTCAATTTGAAAATTATCTAATTCCTGGATTTAATAAATATTAAAAAGTTAAATTCTCATTGGAAAGATCTTGTAGAGCACATGAAATGCCCAGAACATTGCAAAGACGTAGGAAGCTTCCTTCAGTCTTATTTTTCAATTTGAAAATATTATCTAATTCCTGGATTTAATAAATCATATCTCCTGTGTTTCTCAATGGATTTTCAAAAATAAATTGTTATTGGAAAGGCCTTTAAATGCACTTTAAATGCCCAAAACATTGCAAAGACCTAAAGAGCTTCCTTCAACTTTATTTTTCAATTTGAAAATTATTTAATTCCTGGATTTAATAAATCACAGAAAGTAAAATATCATTGGAAAGGCCTTGGAAATTTCTTCAAATGCCAATTGATTTTTTTTTTGTCACACTGTCATTCCAACATGGAGAAAAAATGTTTTTGTTTGTTTTCTTGTCTCTAACTCGGGGTCACGTACGCTTAATTTTTTTTGTTAAACATTTAGTTCTTTCAATATTTTATAAACATTATTATTATTCTCTCTCTCTGATGAGAGAGAATCTATTTTTTAAAAAAAAATATATATAAAACAAATATATATATAAAATAGAAAAAGAAAAACAAAAAGAAAATTCATCTTTCGCTTCTTTTTTTCAAACACTATTCATGGTTTTTTTTTAATCGTATTTTTTTTTACTTATTAGTTGTTTTTTTTTTCATCTTTAAAAATCAGTCTTCAAAAAATACACAAAAATATCGCAAAAAATTGCCTTTTTCTTCATATATTTTGGTTTTTTTTTCTTTTTTTCTCTTTTTTGTTGTTTTTTTTTAATTTTTAAAAGATAGAAATCGGTGTGGCTTCTGAAGCAATTTTTATTTGGGATTTTTTTTCACGTTACTAAATTTGTTTCTTTTGTTTTTTTTTTGCGTTTTTTTGGGGCAAGAAGGGGAATACTTCTAAAAATTCTACTTGATTTATTTATTTTTGTTTTTTGTTTTTTTTTTTGTTTTGTTTTTGATCTAAAAACCCAAAAAAAAATCACACTGATACATTGATAATTGTTGTTTTCGTGCAGGGTTTTTCTTTTTCTTTTTTTTATTTTTTTAGATAAAAAAAAAAAAGAAATATTGATATTTTTTGCTGCTTGATTTTTTTGTATTATTTTTCTTTTCAAAATTTCTTCCTATTTTTTTGTTTTTTAATTCACGCTTCTCTGGAGAGATTCATTTTATTTTGCTTTATTCTTTTTTCATAAAATGCTTCTTTTTTTTGCCTTTTTACAATTTTGTTTTTACTTTAAAAACTTCAAAGTTTTCCTTCTGTTTCTTCTCAATAAATTCTCTTGTTTTTTTTTTATTTATTTTTTTGTTTTTTTTTGGATTTTTTTTAAGCTACATTCCAGCAACGACACTGACTTTTTTCTGGTTTTTTTCTTTTTTAAATAAACACATCCACACACTGATTTTTTTTCACTTGTTTTTTTTCGTTTTGTTTATTTCTATTTTTGTATTTTATTTTTCATTTTTTTTTCAAATTTATTTATTTACTTTTCTGCGGTCAAATTTCCTTTTTGTTTTTATTTTTTTGGGGGGATTTGTCTGAGCACAAATTCGTGAAAAGAAAATTACTTTACATTCTTTTTATTTTCAAAATCTTGACAGTTAACTGACAGATGCAAGTGACAGCTGTCAATGCGTAATTTTAAAAAATTGATTTAAAAAAAAACACAGAAAATTATGGCATTTTTTTATCTTTTTAAAATAGAAACAGGGAATGTGGTTAATTGCTAATCTCACTCATTGTTTTTATTTTCTCTTTTTTTTGTTTTGTTTTTAAATATATTATATATATATATTCTTTTATTAAATTTCTTTTTTTCTTTTATTTCTTTATTTTTTTTTTTACAACAAATGTTACACATGTAAAAAATGTAATAAAACTTGGACTTTGCAAAAAAAAAAAGAAAAAAAGAAATTGATTGGACTAAAGAATGTGACAATAGGAAGATTTCTTTTTTTTTAAAAAAAAATTTAAAAAAAAAAAAACAAAGAAAAAATTGAAAAAATAAAGTTTTTTTGTTTTTTTTCCTCTTTTTTGAATATTTTAAAAAATTTTTTTAAAAGAGTTTATAGAGAGTGACAATAAGAAAATAAAAAAAGAGAAAAGAAGAAAATTTTTTTACCTCATTTACTCTGACGACATAATATTGTGCACTTGCTCAAGTTTGTAGGCAAGTCTCTGTTTTTGGGAGAATTCATCCTCTTCCAATGTCACCGTTAATTGCTCGTTGTATTTCACAGCGTAAGTGTAGAGTTCATGGAGGGCACAATTTGTGTTGAACTCCGTTGTATGCAGCTAAATCACACACAAAAACATTAAAAAAAAATAATCAAAAAAAATCAAGCGGCACTAGTTCCCCCCAAAAACAAAAAAAAACACAGTTCAACTTACCCTGGACTCTTCTGCTAGCATGGCATTCATATCCTGATCGGAAATAGCTGGCATATTCTTTATATCCTCATAATATCTCTCCACCCACTCACGATACGATGGAATGTCTTTGGCGTAGAGTAACTTGGAACTGGGAGAATCCTTTCCTGCAGACGCCACCGCAAAAGACAAAAGTCAAAAGAAAATGTTTAAAAAAAAGAAAGGTCTTCGAGAGCTCTTCAAAAGCTCAGAACATTGCAAAGACGTAGGAAGCTTCCTTCTGTTTTATTTTTCAATTTGAAAATATTATTTAATTCCTGGATTTAATAAATCATATCTCCTGTGTTTCTCGATGGATTTTCAAAATTAAAATATAATTTGAAAGGCCTTGGAGAGCACTTTAAATGCCCAAAACATTGCAAAGACCTAAAAAGCTTCATTCAGCCTTATTTTTCAATTTGAAAATATTATCTAATTCCTGGATTTAATAAATCACAAAAAGTTAAATTGTCATTGGGAAGGCCTTAGGGAGCTCTTCAAATGTTCAGAACATTGCAAAAACGTAGGAAGCTTCCTTCAGCTTTATTTTTCAATTTGAAAATTATTTAATTCCTGGATTTATTAAATCACAAAAATTAAAATATCATTGGAAAGGCCTTGAAATGCACTTCAAATGCTCAGAACATTGGAAAGTCCTAAAAGGCCTCCTTCAGCTTTATTTTTCAATTTTCAAATATTATCTAATTCCTGGATTTAATAAATCATATCTCCGGTGTTTCTCGATGGATTTTGAAAAATGAACTGTCATTGGAAAGGCCTTGGAGAGCACTTCAAATGCACAGAACATTGCAAAGACCTAAAAAGCTTCCTTCAGCCTTATTTTTCAATTTGAAAATTATCTAATTCCAGGATTTAATAAATCAAATCTCTTTCCAAGAAGAATAAAGAAGAATAAAGAAGAAGAAATAGAAGAAGAAAAAAGTGTAAACTTACCAAGTCGATGATCAGAAGTTGAACAGGAATCCATAAATGTCTGCGCTACGACAGACAAACAAGAATCCACGATATTTGATTTGTGAATGTCAAAGACAAAATTAGGATTTTTAATGAGATTCACCCAAAATCTCAATGGTAAACTGTTACTTTTCCACGTATGAACAACTTCTGGATCAGTTATACCATTGAGTATGGCCTGATCATCGAGAAAGTCAAACATGTATTTGATGGCAAGTGGTAGGGCTGATCCTCGATGGGCCGTACTGAAGATTGTCTCAAAGAGATCATCAACGAATTTCTGGAGGGTACCTTTAGTGGCCAGTAGACGTGTTAGATAGATTTCACTGACCATTTTATTGACACGTTCACCCTCTTTCTGGACATCGGTATCATGATGCTTCACCAAATGCCAATACTTCAGTCCATTCTCCTGACTATCATTGTTCAATGGACTACCGGCACGACTGAATGGTGGCGATGATGAGGCATATTTTGATAAATTTAGCGTTTCATATTTGTGCGATTTGTCATTCTTCTCCGATAGAATTGACAGATTGTAGATACTACTCTGTTTTGGTACTAAACTCAACCATGCACCATCTGGTACACGATAGTGATGGAGTGTATTGAGTTTTTTCCATTCACTCTCAACTTTTGAAGTTGAATCCTCATCATACAGAATTACACGACCCGAAGTACCTGGAAAATTATGAAAAACAATTTAAAAAAAAAAAAAAAAAAAACGTTAGGCATTTTGTGGGGTACGGGAGTGTGGTCAGCTGGGATATTGTCGATCAATTGGTACCCGTCAAATAATATCTGCAGATATCTTTAAGATTTCTGTAGAGAAAATCTACACCTCTACAGAATATCTGCAGATAATATCTGTAGATATTCTTACGAATTTTATTTGGGCTTGGGACAAAATTCGTCAGAATATTTCGGCAGATTTTCTGACGAATCTCTGACGAATTTCTGTAGATATTCTGCCGATTTTCTGTAGATTTTTTCTACATTCCAGACTTTCCACACAAGATGTGTCAGAAGAGATGGAAAAATTTTTCACTGAACTTTGCAAAATTCAATAGAGTTATTTTGTTGTGATATCACGGTGTTTATATAAAATAAAGAATTTTGCGACGCCGTGTTACAAGTAGAGAAAAGTGAAGTGAAAACTTTAAGCAGAGTATCGACCTAAATTTCGTGTTTTTGTATCATTCCATGGGCGATTTTTAAGAAATTAGTATTTTTGCTCGCATCTTTTTAGTTGTCTAAAATGTGTACTCGGTAATGTGTCCTCGGGAGCAAGGAAGGAACCTCCACGCGTATTTAGAGCTTTTCAGAACTAAATCGGTGCTCCTGGACAGTCCCCGGGGACTGACTAATCCTTCCACCACGAGGCTAAAATTGAGTGTCGAAAAAACACACGAACACCTCAACCACAACGCAAGTGTAAACCCACAGATTTTTATCTGGTGATCATGACAGCACTCAGCACAAAAGGGTCCTTTTCAGGACCGGCTCTCAATATCATTTCAATGAATATTGAGGGCCTGTCGACGATCAAAGAAGATCTTCTTTGTGAACTTTGTGTAGAAAACAAATGTGACGTCCTTTGTCTTCAGGAGACCCATAGGGGCCCCACGCAACGTCGGCCAAAGATCAGTGGTATGAAATTGGTGATTGAGAGGCAACATGAGAAGTACGGTAGCTCTATTTTTGTCAAGTCGGACGTAGGTGTCAAATCGGTGGCTCTCACGGATTCCAGCAACATTGAGATATTAACTGCGGCTTTTGAAAAATTTTCTGTTACATCCGTTTACAAACCCCCGGGGAAGGAGTTTCAGTTTTTGGAACCGAACAATTTTGCGACATCTACTGTCCGCTTTATTGTCGGTGACTTCAACTGTCACAATACTCTCTGGGGTTACGGAACAACGAACACGGATGGGGAGGCTTTGGAGGAGTGGTATGAGGGCAAGGGGCTTACGCTGATTCATGATGCTAAACTACCAGCATCTTTTAACAGCACAAGATGGCGACAGGGTTATAACCCTGATCTCATCTTCGTAGATGATAAAATAGCCCCCTCTTGTCGCAAGAGCATTTTGCCCCCTATGCCTCACTCCCAGCACAGACCCGTTATGTGTCAAGTCACGGCTGCCATGAAGCCAAGAGATGTACCTTTCCGTAGAAGGTTCAATTACTGTAAGGCTGACTGGCAGAAGTTCTCGTCGGATGTTGATGCGGCCGTGGGAGCTATCGACCCGAAACCAGAGAATTATGGGCGGTTTGTGGAGACTGTCAAAAGGATATCGAGGTTCTGCATTCCAAGAGGATGTCGCACTAGCTACATTCCTGGTCTGCCTTCTGAGATATCTAATTTGATGTCAGAGTACTTCCGGGCCTTTGAAGCAGACCCATTTGGTGACGCTACGATTGAGCTTGGTGGTGCTTTGGCTGACGCTGTATCGGAGAGTCGCCGGGAACGTTGGGTGTCTACTGTCGAGGGTCTCAATCTCACCCACAGTAGCCATCAGGCCTGGCGGTTGATGAGACACCTTGGCAACGACCCCACCTCCGATAAGACTCTTCCTCAAGTCACCGCAAACCAGATCGCCCATCAATTACTCTTAAACGGCAAGATTAGCAAGGCTACTTCTAAGCCAAAAATTATTGGGAATGTCGCCGCGGGAGCTGATCGCCTGTCGGCACCTTTCCGTGTTGACGAGCTCACTACGGTTATTAAAGCGATGAAGAACAGAAAAGCGGCAGGCATTGATGGCTTGTATGCCGAACAAATAAAAAAATTTGGACCAGTTACTATTGACTGGATCCTCAGGCTTTTTAACTATTGCTTAAATCATCGCAAAATACCGAGTGAGTGGCGAAAAGCCCGTGTGGTGGCTATTCCAAAACCCGGAAAGGATATCAACGATCCGAGGAGCTATCGTCCCATTTCTCTTTTATGTCACCCTTTCAAAATTTTCGAGAGTATGCTGCTGCAAAGGATTGCACCTGCCGTAGAGGACAAGCTGATCAGAGCGCAAGCGGGTTACCGCTCTGGGAAATCCAGCTCTGGTCAAGTACTGAACCTCACTCAATACATTGAGGACGGTTTTGAGGAAGGCAAAATCACGGGTGTTGCCTTCGTTGACCTCTCGGCAGCCTTCGACACAGTAAACCACAGAATTCTCCTTTCCAAGATTTACAACCTAACAAATGACTACGGCCTCACAAGGATGATTGGGGTCCTCTTAGAGAACCGCAAATTCTTTGTTGAGTTCCGTGGCCAGAAAAGCAGATGGAGACTGCAAAAAAATGGTCTACCTCAAGGTAGTGTGTTGGCTCCAACGTTATTTAACATTTATACAAATGACCAGCCAATGCCGTCTCCATCCAAGGCCTTCCTGTACGCAGATGATTTGGCTTTAGCTGTCAAAGCAAACACGTTTGATGACGTGGAATCACAGCTCGAAGCTTGCCTTGCAGAATTTTCAAAATTCTACATGGCGAATCAACTGAAGCCAAACCCCTCAAAAACAGAGGTACAGTAGATTCTTCGATATCCAGCACTTCGATATCCGGGTGACAGCTGTCAAACACTGGCGGTTGATATATTCAAAATTATTTTCACTAAACATGAAGTTTGTCCAGAGTGAATTAAAGTATTATTAACATTGTATCGAAGTTTTTAATACATAATTGTGATAAAAAAAATGAAACATAAGCACACCATGAAGAAAATTCTCTTTTTCTTTGTCAGACAGAAAATAAATTCACACAGCACAAAATAGAAAAACCGTTGATCATTCAAAAAACCTAAATGTCATTTTGTCCCCCAGTCAGCCGGATATCGAAGAGTCTACTGTATGTTGTTTCCATCTGCGTCACAGGTGGGCCAAAACTCGCTTAAAAGTAAGATGGGAAGGAAATATTCTAAAACACAATTTCACGCTCAAGTATCTTGGTATTACTCTCGACAGGACTCTCACATACAAGACCCACTGCAGTAATGTTAAAAACAAGGTGAAAACAAGAAACAACTTACTGCGAAAACTTGTTAACGCTCAGTGGGGAGCTCAGCCGAAACTGATGCGTACGTCTGCTCTTGCGCTATCGTTTTCTGTAGCAGAGTACGCAGCTGAAGTATGGGAGAGGTCTGCGCACGCAAAACAAGTTGACGTCGCTCTTAACGACACCGCCCGTATAATAACAGGGTGCCTAAAGGGCACTCCAGTGGACAAACTCTATCCCTTAGCAGGAATTGCTCCACCACGGGTGAGGAGACAAATCATCTCCAGTAGAGAGATGTCCAAGGTTCTTTCTGAACTAAGGCATCTTCTCCACGGTCACAAAAAATCAAGAGCAAGGCTGAAGTCTCGCAAGAGCTTTTGCCACTCTGTCAAACCACTTGACCAATCTCCAGAGGAGGCCAGACTTAATCTGTGGAAGGAAGTCTTTCCACCAGATTTTGTCGAATTAAGGGAATGCCTTCCTCCTGGTGGTGACCAAGACTGGAAGATATGGAAGTCTCTCAATCGTTTGAGAAGCGGCGTAGCGCGTTCGAGAGACAACAGGCAGCGATGGGGTTTCTCCAATTGTGACGTCCTTTGTGACTGTGGGGTGATCCAAACCACCCCCCATTTGTGTGTTTGTCCGTTGTCTCCTGCCCCTTGTGGAGCAGAAGATTTGATGTTGGCAAGTCCGCTTGCCATTGACGTTGCCCGTTTTTGGGCAAGACATACTTAATTTTTTTTTTTTAAAAACCTCGACACGATTAATAATACTCGGTAATGTTTGTTAAGCAGAGCATACCATTTTCTTTATAACTCCTACAGTTTCTACATAAATCAACAATATTTTTGTGAAGTAATGGACACTATGCCGATTTTCTGCAGAAATTCTGCCGAAAATCTACAGATTTTCTCTGAATACACTGGAATATACCGTTAAAATTCAAAAAAACCTCAGAGTAAAATCGGCAGGTAGAATAATGATTTGACGGGACCACAGAGCAAGACTTGGTCACTTCAGACCGGAGAAATGATTCCGCCTATACGGACCCAGAGGCTCCTCTCTCAAGGATTTAGGAATCCAAGGGTCGCCCTGAGAGCAGCAATAATGAAGGAGACGCCGATCACTGTCGTGTGGTTCCTGTCTAAAACCCGACCTAATTGTGAAAAATCGGAAAAAAGGGCTCTACTTGGTCGATATCACAGTCCGCCACGAGGATGGTACGGGCTCTCCGATGTACACCGGAAAGTACTAGCATTTGGCGTCTACGGTTTTTCTTGGTTTTCCCCAGAGCTTTCGATCCTGATGGTGATCTTCTTGGTCAACTAAATTGTGTTTGCCAGATTCTTTACAAGGGGCCAGAGTACACAAGGGTCCATCGTAATTTACTATGAATTTATGCTCAAACCAAAAAGTCCGATCCCCATTCATTGTAACCGCCGAATATAATAGAAATACCCTTTGTCAGGGAATGCACAAAGAGGAATCACTTATTAAATTCATAATCTTACCTGTTCGCCATTCGAGATCTAAATCATCCCTCCGTGGCCTCTGGCTCCACTGTGTATTCCTGTAGATGGTATCCAGGCATTTTTCCTTCACCTGGCCAATTGTGTCGCAATCGAGTACCTTAACTGGGACATTTTCTGTATTTGTTGGCATCATTTCTACATTATTGCAGAAAATTGGTTGTTGTGTCATACTGGCATAAACTGTCATTGATTTGAATTCTATCAGTTGACGTATGAGCTTTTCCTCACTCAGGGAATACCTAGAAAAAAAAATGGATATTTTGGAGGTTATTGTCTTTCTTTTTGGGTTTTCTTCTTGTTTTTGTTTTTTTTTTTTCTTACTAACCTAGCTTCATGGGTGATTGCATCAACTGGTCCCTTGTCCACTTGACCTTTAACAGCACGAAATAGCATATAAAGTGGTTCTCCGGCACATTCCTTGAGGAATTTATACAGGAGAAATGTGAACCAGGCACTGAGCATCTTTTCAGCCACAGATTCCGTTCGACGTAGCAACAATTTCGGATGACTCTTTCCATCGATGCACTTTTCAATTAATTCAGCTAACAGTGTCTTGAGAATATCCGTACAATATTCCAATTTACTCTGCAATGTCACCATTATTAGGCTGGCAACATTGACACGTTCTCGCATTGAGAAGTATCTAAAAATTGGAATTTATCAATGAATTTAATATGTGACATTGTAAAAACTCACATAAATTTATAGTAATATCTAATATAAAACTTACCTATTGCTCTCGAGTGTCCGTATAAAGAGTAGAAGGAATGTTTTATTCATAATTAACTGCCCAAATAGTCTCAAACCCTTTTCTTTGCGCAACAATTCCGATCTCTCCCATTGCAATACACCATGATCATCGTGATTTGGAAAGAGAATTTTCATGGCATAGGTACGATAATCGAGGAATGGTATACCACCAGATGTTAGATCACCCGTTAAATCAGTCATTTCGGTCTGAAGTTCAGCAAATGCTTCCTTACATTCAGCTGCAACTCTCAATTCCAATATATCCATTTGTTCTTGCATATTTTTCAACACACGATTGCTCTCACTGGTTTTCTTTCTGTATGCCACAACAAGTCCCACAAATATCACCAAAACAATTGCAACAATGGCACCAACAACTACTAAAATATTTTTGGTGAAACCATGAATAAAATTCGGTGAGGCATAGGATAGGATACCAATGTGAAAATGTAAATTGTGACCAACACGAACAATTACTTGTGGTGCTTCGGTGTCAGTTGCTTCAATTGGTGGCCTGAAAAGGTTGAAAAAATAAAAGAATTAGTAAAAGAAGAATTATTGAATCGACCACGGAGACAGAAAGGATCAAAATGGTCTATAAGGACAATTGGAAGACCGGTGTCCCATAAAGAAAATAATTTTTCCTGACTACCTAAAGTTATTTTTTCCTTATGTTTGTACGTTTTTGCAAAGTAGAAGGTTGAAGGAATCTACAATATTTCTTGCAAGTCTCTAGCTTTTTAAGCAAAATCCTTTTGGCAATAAAAATAACATTACTCATACAATAATATTTTTCATTAAAGCGAAAAATATTATTTATTGGTATTGTTAGAAAAATTATTTAAATTTTTGGGCTATTTTTGTCCCTATTGTCCATAGAAGTACAAAATACACCGAATCAGATTCTGTTGGACTTTCCAAGGTTAGATGTAAGACCTATCATTAATTATGTTTCTCAGTTTAATTTTTATTGTTGATTTTCAGTCCGTAAAATGTGTTTCGTCGTTAAAGGGATATAGCACTGTTTACATAGTTAGTCTATATTCGAAGAATTGTAAGGTGACATATACAATTCGTGATTCACGATCCGTGATTTATTCCGCGGATTTTCGTGAAGAACGTATTTTTTTTTGGCGAATTTTCTCGGAGCTCGAATTTTTCGCGGATTTTCGCGGAGCACGATTTTTTTGGCGGAATATTTTCGTGTCGCATTTTTGCGTCTCGCGGTTTTTTCGCAGATTTTCGCAGGGTACGATTTTTTTTTTGGCGGATTTCATGGGACGCGAATATTTTCGTGGGAACGTATTTTTGCGGATTTTCTCGGAGCGCGTATTTTTCGCGAATTTTGCGAATTTCGCGTATTTTTTCGCGGGGAACGTATTTGCAGATGGCGTATTTTTCGTGGGCAATGAATATCTTTCGCGGATCTTCGCGAGAAACGTATTTTTTGGCGGATTTTGCGGCCGCGTATTTTTTTTAGCGAATTTTTGCGGCAAACGTATTTTCGCAAAAGTCGTATTTTCCGCGGATTTGCGCGGGGAACGTACTTTTAGCAGATTTCTCGTGGCGCGTATTTTCTCGTGGATTTTGTCGGAGCGCGAATTTTGCGCGGATTTTCGCGGGAAACGTATTTTTTGGCGCGAATGTTTCGTGGTTTTTTTCGGAGCGCAGACTTTTCGCGGATTTTCTCGGGGCGTGAATTTTTGGCAGATTTTCTCTGAGCGCAAATTTTCGCGTGTTGCATTTTTTACGGATTTTCTCAGGGCCCGTATTTTCTCGCGGATTTTCGCGGGAGACGTACTTTTGGCGGATATTTAGTGGAACGCGAATATTTTCGCGCATTTTTGCGAAAGTCGTATTTTTCGCGGTTATTCTCGGAGGGCGAATTTCTCGCGCAGCGCGAATTTTGCGCGGATTTTCGCGGGAAACATATTTTTTGGCGTATTTCGCGGGGCGCGTATTTTCTCGGGAATTTTCTTTGAGCGCAAATTTTTCGCTGATTTTCTCGGAGAGCAATTTTTTTTAGGTGATTTCGCGGGGCGCGAATTTACTCGTAGATTTTCGCGCAGCGCGAATTTTGCGCGCATTTTCGCGGGAAACATATTTTTTGGCGGATTTCGCGGGGCGCGTATTTTCTCGGGAATTTTCTTTGAGCGCAAATTTTTCGCTGATTTTCTCGGAGAGCAATTTTTTAGGTGATTTCGCGGGGCGCGAATTTACTCGTAGATTTTCGCGCAGCGCGAATTTTGCGTGGATTTTCGCGGGAAACGTATTTTTTGGCGCGAATGTTTCGTGGTTTTTTTCGGAGCGCAGAATTTTCGCAAATTTTCGCGTGTCGCATTTTTTTGCGGATTTTCTCAGGGGCCCATATTTTCTCGCGTATTATCTCGGGGCGTGAATTTTTCGCGGATTTTCGCGGGTTGACGTACTTTTGGCGGATATTTAATGGGACGCGAATATTTTCGCGCATTTTTGCGAAAGTCGTATTTTTCGCGGTTATTCTCGGAGCGTGAATTTCTCGCGCAGCGCGAATTTTGCGCGGATTTTCGCGGGAACGTATTTTTTGACGAATTTCGCGGGGCGCGTATTTTCTCGGGAATTTTCTTTGAGCGCAAATTTTTCGCTGATTTTCTCGGAGAGCAATTTTTTAAGGTGATTTCCCGGGGCGCGAATTTACTCGTAGATTTTCGCGGAGCGCGAATTTTTCGCGGATTTTTGCGAAAGTCATATTTTTCGAAGATTTTCTCGGAGAGCGAATTTTTCGCTGTTTTCGCGTGAAAACGTATTTTTCGCGAATTTTCGCGAGAACGTATTTTTTTGACGAATTTCGCGGGGCGCGTATTTTCTCGCGGATTTTGTCGAAGCGCGAATTTTGCGCGGATTTTGTCGGAGTGCGTATTTTTCACGGATTTTCGCGGGGCGCGAATATTTTCGCGGATTTTTGCGGGGCGCGAATATTTTCGCGGATTTTTGCGGGGCGCGAATATTTTCGCGGATTTACTCGGGAAACGTATTTTTTTTTGCTGATTTCGTGGGGCGCGAATTTTTCGCGGAATTTTGCTTGTTGCGTTTTCTTGCGGATTTTCGCGGGGCGTGTATTTTCTCTCGAGTTTTTGCGGGACATGTAGTTTTTCGCGGATTTCCGAGGGAAACGTATGTTTTGGCGGATTTCGTGGGAACGTATTTTCTCGCGGATTTTCTGGGAGCGCGAATTTTGCGCGGATTTTCGTGAAAGTTGTATTTTTCGCGGTTTTTCTCGGGACGTATTTCGTATTTTTCGCAGATTTCGCGTTCGAGTATTTTCTCACGAATTTTCGCGGGGTGCATATTTCTCATGGGCAATGAATATCTTCGCTGATTCTCGCGTTAAAGATTTTCAGACACTTCCATGCATTTCTCGTCCAATATTAATAGAAAATGGGTACAAAATCGTTTTCATTGGATCTAAGTATCTAAGACGAAAAGGCTTTTACACTTTGATGATCTTAAGCATAAAATGGCAGGAAAAGTGCATCAAAAGTGGACTGAAAATGTTTTTCTTTTTCATAATTTTAAATGCTTTCTTTCAAAAATTGAACTCTAACCCCATTTTTGATTATTTTGAGGCCTTCTTCCAGGTTTTCTAAAAAATTGATGTCGCACAAGGCTTTCCATGCTCCCTAAATATTCTATCTATTTATTTATAAATAGTATATATATGCATTGTTCTTACCTGCATGTTAATTGTTGACGTGATAGCGATGTAATATTGCACATTCCATTTCCAATCATAACAATTACATCACTCTCCTTGCATGCTCGATCCAAATTACGTCCATTTATCGTTAAATATTCACTTTTGTAGTATTTGACATTTTCCTCAAATGGTGCATATTCAGGATTTGGATACAATTCAAAGTGATTATTGCGCTGTGATAGATTCTGTACATTGGCAACATCATCCATGTGAAAGCCATATTCTAGTAGCATCGGTCGATCGGCATCCAATGCTGTTGCATCAGCATCAATTGATGGACTATCGCATATCATTTCGGTATCTGTTACTGTATCACACAGTGATACAAACATCTTACCATCGAAGTATACATACATTTGGGGCTTCTGTATACTACCAAAATGATCACCAATAACTGTTATTTTAATACCACCGGCTGGAATACCTTTTGGTACTTTTAATTGTCCACTTGGACCACTTGTTACGTACTCAATCACCGGATCTGCCACATATTCAAATTCATCACCTAGAAATTCACGTCCACCATTGTCAAACATCATACGCAATTTACCACCTCTGACGCCATTTTTAACCGGTGATGTACGACACAGTGCTTGATTTTCATCAGCTGACAGTATTTCACATGGTAGTGTGTCAATTGTTGCTGTTATATTGCTGCCAGCATTTAGATATTTACCAAAAATTGTTACTTTTGTCCCACCACTCAATGGACCAAATTTCGGTTGAAAATCATCAATACGGGGATCAACAAATTCATAATCGGTATTTGATTCACCACGATAATCACTGATTTGAACAACAATACGTCCATGACGATATGCCTGAACACCAGGACTATCAACTGTACAGACAATTTGTTTTGTATCAATATAGAGATCAGCATATGGCATACAATTGATACCAGCTATCTTAACACCACTGTATATATCACTGAAATTCTTTCCTAAATTTATACCACGAATTGTTATATTTGTACCACCTTCCCATGGTCCGGTACGTGGTTCAAAACTATGAATTTCTGGATTTGGACATGTTTGGGCACGATTTAACCAATCAACTTTTCCCTCACTCTGCTTATTGCACTGTTCCTCAACTTCACAACTATTGCTAGATGAACACCAACCACAGGAGAATTTTTCAGCTAGTGCCAGACACATTCCACAGCTGTCAGACATGTCACGACATCTGAAAAGGTACAAAAACAAAAACAAAGAAATATTAAGATCTACAAGAAGACACAAAGTGGAAAGTATCTTCTGAACTAGTCAAAAGAAAATGGAGGACCTTAACCATGATCCCCTGGTTCGAAATCAACCGGAATTCGTAAGCAGTCGCGCCTTGACCTAACGAAACCTTGACGACTGAGTCTACTCAACTCTCGCGTCCTTGATCCTGAAGAGAGTCAAAGGAAAAGACTGTTGCGACGATTCCGACACTTTTTGAACTAAATAGCGGAACGTTTCCATGATCCCCTGGACCGGTATCAACCGGAATTCGTAGGAAGTGGCCTCCTGGCCTAACGAAACCTTGACGTTAGAGACTACTCGACTCTCGTATCCTTGATCCTCAAAAGAGCCAAGGGAAAGGGCTATTCCGACGATTCCGACGCTTTTTGAACTAAATTGCGAAACGTTATCATGATCCCCTTGTCCGAAATCAACCAAAATTTGTAGGTAGTCGCGCCTTGACCTAACGAAACCTTGACGATTGAGACTACTCAACTCTTGCGTCCTTGATCCTTAAGAAAGTTAAAAGAAAGGACTATTCCGAGGATTCCGACGCTTTTTTAACTAAATAGCGGAACGTTGCCATGATCCCCTGGACCGGTATCAACCAGAATTCGTAGGAAGTTCCCTCCTGGCCTAACGAAACCTTGACGATTGAGACTATTCGACTCTCGTATCCTTGATCCTCAAAAGAGCCAAGGGAAAGGGCTATTCCGACGATTCCGATGCTTTTTGAACTAAATGGAGGATCTTAACCATGATCCCCTTGTCCGAAATCAACAGGAATTTGTCAGGAGTAGCGCCTTGACCCAACGAAACTTTCACGATAGAGTCTACTCAACTCTCGTATCCTTGATCATTAAAAAAGCCAAAGAAAAAGACTATTCCGACCATTCCGACTCTTTGAACACTAAATGGAGGATCTTAGCGATGATCCCCTTGTCCGAAATCAACCAAAATTTGTAGGTAGTCGCGCCTTGACCTAACGAAACCTTGACGATTGAGACTACTCAACTCTTGCGTCCCTGATCCTTAAGAAAGTTAAAAGAAAGGACTATTCCGAAGATTCCGACGCTTTCTACACCAAATGGAGGATCTTAACGATGATCCCCTTGTCCGAAATCAACAGGAATTGGTCAGGAGTGGCGCCTTGACTTAACGAAACCTTGACGATAGAGACTACTCAACTCTTGCGTCCTTGATACTTAAAAGAGTCAGAGAAAAGGACTATTCCGACGAAGTAAATGACGAAACGTTCCCATGATCCCCTGGTTCGAAATCAACCGGAATTTGTCAGAAGTGGCTCCTTGACCCAACGAAACCTTGACGACAGAGTCTACTCAACTCTCGTATCCTTGATCCTTAAAGGAGTCAAAGAAAAGGAGCATTCCGACGATTCCGACGCTTTTTGAACTAAATGGCGGAACGTTTTCATGATCCCCTGGTCCGAAATCAACCGGAATTTGTAGGTAGTCGCGCCTTGACCCAACGAAACCTTGACGATAGAGTCTACTCAACTCTCGTATCCTTGATCCTTAAAAGAGTCAAAGAAAAGGAGCATTCCGACGATTCCGACGCTTTTTGAACTAAATGGCGGAACGTTGCCATGATCCCCTGGTCCGAAATCAACCGGAATTTGTAGGTAGTCGGGCCTTGACCCAACGAAACCTTGACGATAGAGACTACTCAACTCTCGCGTCGTTGATCCTGAATAGAGTCAAAGGAAAGGAGCATTCCAACGCTTTTTGAACTAAATGGTGAAACGTTTCCATGATCCCCTGATGCTTGTGCAAATTGACTAAAAGTATTCCTTACCTGTAGATTACAATGTGGATATTGTGTGGATTATCCAATGGTTTCGAACCGCCCCAAATCACTGCAAATGTTGCCGTTAAATTTGGTGATCTCGACGTATAGATGAATTCCATTGGATCACAGTAGATTGTATCACCTAGCAATTGGGCATTGACACTCGTTACACGTCCTTCAATGTTAAACTGACAGACAAAACGTGTCTGAACGATAAATTGTCCAATGATGTGAACCTTAACCTGAATGACACCAAAAACAAAAAAAAAAAGATGAGGATTAGTTAGGTTATGTACAAGAGATAAAAAAAGATACTCAGCCTTACCTTGATACTCTTTTTACTTCCTGCTGCTACAAGAATTTCACTACCATCGCCCGTTGCATTGATTGTTGGACAGAATGTTGGTCCTGATCTGTAACTGGGTCCAGCACGACTGACACCCGTCACTAAGATGTCATTACGACAATTTTCTGCTGTATCATGGGTACATCGATGTGCCTCAACACACCAATCACATGGGAATTGTGATGATACACATTGGGTACAGGATAAATGAGTGCTACAGTCAAAAAATGTAAAATTTGTTGTAACTAAATCAGGTCCTGTAGCCGTTCTAACGGATAATCTTGAGGTAAAATGATGACGTCCTGGTTGAATTTGTGGCAGTAAATCTGTTCTTGGTGTTGTACAATTGACACCATTTCTCTTTCTTGTGGCATTTGTCAGGAGAACCTTATCGGTTATTGTAAATGCACATACTAAATGTTCTTTAAGTGCTGGCAAATGATCAATTACCAATTCAAGGGTACGTGCTGTTGTACGTTGCAATTGATGTGGCATTACAGCTGTTATTGTTGTACATTTGCCCGTTTTGTAACTTACCCAAAATAATGGATCATTTGTATCATCTTGACAATTACTACGAAGACTACATTTATTTTCCAGCGAACACCATCCACAGTAGGGATCCCTAGCACCTAAACATTCACCACATGTCTCATAGATGGTACAATCATTTACTCGAACCTTTGAAATGCGTTTTGTTGTCATGACATAAATGTTCATTTGATGTGTATCAAAATGCATATCAGGATTTACAGGATTACCCTCATCAACAACAATATCAGCATATTCAATGGCGGCCGTTGCTGATTCAACTACAACCTTTACAACAACAAAAAAAAATACAAAATAAATAAAAAATGACAGCTGTCATTAACCTTAAATCTAGAGCTTACCTTTTTGAGATGCCCCCGAGCTGTTCCAATGAAAACAACTGTGTAGCCACTAGTTCTCGTGGCCGCTACAGCTGTCAATGGTGTTGCAAATAGTGCAACAGGTATCGCTGCAATTGGTTGTTCTCCGCCCAATGGCGAATTAACGTCCAATCCACAAAAATCTTCACTAATTGTCTGCAATTTAGTCGGAACACATTGCATATTTGGCGATATAAAATCCAATCCTCGTGGTCCATTACCATTGAAGCATGCTTTAATATTTTGCATAAATTTTCTCCGAATGGCCTTCAATGAATAAACACATAGGGCACTACGATTTGTCGTTCTATTGCCATTGCCAACACTAAAAACAGCAAATAGGACATCATCCTGTTGCGTTATTGATAGATTTTCTGCCAAATCTGATCCGGGTTTGCCAACAAATGCAGCTTGGATTAAATTGTACTTTGTACCACCAGCAGCTTCACTTATACAATCAATTGGTATTTCGGTGTAACTGTAGTAGTTACTGTCATCTTGACAGATTCTAACCAATTTACTGATGTACTCACGCGGTGCCGAATGACTATTGTGCTTCAATTGGGTGGTTAAAAAGTAGGAAAATCGCTCAGAACTGAATCCATAGACATAGTTCACGAGATAGGATTCCCGTGAGAAGCTATTGATGAAGATTCTCGTTCCCGTTGTGACAGCCGATGAAGCAATCTGGCAAAAGGGTTTAAAAAAAAAAGAAAGAAACGAATAAACTTCTAGAAAAGAAGGAACCGGAATTTGTAGTAAGTCGTGCCTTGACCCAACGAAACCTTGACGACTGAATCTTCTTGACTATCGCATCCTTGATCCTTGAAAGAGCCAAAGAAAAGTCTATTCCGACCATTCCGACGCTTTCTACACTAAATAGAGGATCTTAACCATGATCCCATGGTTCGAAATCAACCGGAATTTGAAGGAGGTCGCCTCCTGACGTAACGAAACCTTGACGATAGAGTCTACTCGACTCTCGCGTCCTTGATCCTGAAGAGAGTCAAAGGAAAGGACTATTCCGACGATTCCGACACTTTTTGAACTAAATTGCGAAACGTTATCATGATCCCCTTGTCCGAAATCAACCAAAATTTGTAGGTAGTCGCGCCTTGACCTAACGAAACCTTGACGATTGAGACTACTCAACTCTCGCGTCCTTGATCCTCAAAAGAGTCAAAGGAAAGGACTATTCCGACGATTCCGACACTTTTTGAACTAAATAGCGGAACGTTGCCATCATCCCCTGGACCGGTATCAACCGGAATTCGTAGGAAGTGGCCTCCTGGCCTAACGAAACCTTGACGTTAGAGACTACTCGACTCTCGCGTCCTTGATCCTCAAAAGAGCCAAGGGAAAGGGCTATTCCGACGATTCCGACACTTTTTGAACTAAATTGCGAAACGTTATCATGATCCCCCTGTCAGAAATCAACCAAAATTTGTAGGTAGTCGCGCCTTGACCTAACGAAACCTTGACGATTGAGACTACTCAACTCTCGCGTCCTTGATCCTCAAAAGAGTCAAAGGAAAGGACTATTCCGACGATTCCGACACTTTTTGAACTAAATTGCGAAACGTTATCATGATCCCCTTGTCCGAAATCAACCAAAATTTGTAGGTAGTCGCGCCTTGACCTAACTTTGACCTTACGCTTATTTGCTTGACCTAACGAAACCTTGACGATTGAGTCTACTCGACTCTCGCGTCCTTGATCCTCAAAAGAGCCAAGGGAAAGGGCTATTCCGACGATTCCGATGCTTTTTGAACTTAATGGAGGATCTTAACCATGATCCCCCTGTCCGAAATCAACGAAAATTTGTAGGTAGTCGCGCCTTGACCTAACGAAACCTTGACGATTGAGACTACTCAACTCTCGCATCCTTGATCATTAAAAAAGCCAAAGAAAAAGACTATTCCGACCATTCCGACTCCTTGAACACTAAATGGAGGATCTTAACCATGATCCCGTGGTTCGAAATCAACCGGAATTTGAAGGAGGTCGCCACCTGACGTAACGAAACCTTGACGATTGAATCTTCTCAACTCTTGCGTCCAATCAATGAATTGCGTAAATCAATGAAAAATACAGTAGAGTCTTCTAAATTCGAACGTTCGGAGGGTATTTTTGACATTTCTCACCTTCCAAATTCGTAGGATTTTTTTTTCAAAACTAACGAATAGATTACATTACATAAATATGATTTACATAAATATGATTTTCATTCACCAAGAATACGAACTTTCTAACATAACCTCACAATTGACATTTTGAATCCAAACGGTGTTCGAATTTGAGAGATTCAGATTTAATAGAGACTCTACTGTAGATATATTTTGTTGATATTATTTACCTGAAACATTCTAGCCTTGTCGAGTGATCTCGATGCTACGGTGGGTATTTCACTGCGATAGGGACTGTTTCCCGTGAAGGTGACACCCACGTACATGACATGCGATGCCGGTGGATCCGGTGGTCCGGGAGCTATGAAGGCAACAGTTGTGGCATTTTCATTGTTTGCCACAACGGCATCCTGTACTTCCTGCTCAATTTCTGTGACATTCTGCAAACTCCTAACCTCACAAACACCCTGATAAATACTACCACAACTGATCAGTCGACTTGTGCTGTAATCAATCAGAAGAACCTTATTGACATTGTCCGTTAGCTCACGAACTGTATCCGTTGGACATTCGAGGAGGGTACATTCGTAGGAATCATTGCGTGGTCCTGTATTAGCCGTTGCCACAATCTCCAAATCCGGACTCAATTGATGCAATTGATTGACACCACCAACAAATACCCTTCCTGTATTTCTATCCACAACCAAATGCTTCAGACGTGTTCCAAATATCTGTCGATGGGTTATTGTGTGATTCTGTCCACTGGCACCCCCGCCGCCATCGCCTGGGATTGTGGAACGTGGAACAGATGCTGCTGGGGTTAGGGCAGCACCAACAGATGTCACCACCATCAATATCACCATACAATCCACACCGGCCATTTCTTCCTTTTCCCGCGCCTTTTTTCCTTCACCCTTTTTTTCTTGGCTCCTAAGCCACCTTTCCTCTTCTCAGTTCTTATTCTTTTTTTTTCTCTTCTATCACACTCCTACCCACTCTCTCTCTCTCTCTCTCTCTCTCTTGGTCTAGCCACAAAAAAAGTAACAAAATTCCGACCAAAAAATAAACTACCTAATTCTACATTTTCACGAAGAAAAAAAAAAACAAAGACACTTTCCCCGGTTTTTTTTTTCTTTTCTCTGTGGCGATGTGTTTGCTTTTTCCTCCTTCTTCTTCTTCTTCTTCTTCTTCTTCTTCTTCTTCAACACTTTAGAGCAGTTTTTGGGCACTTTGGCTGATCGGATGGAGCCTCTCTGTGGCGTCTCTGACACTCCATGGTGACTCAAAAGTCACCACCATCCCTTTGGTTAGGCCTTCTTCCTCACTGCAACGCCCTCTGCAATGGCACACAGAAGAAGAGGAAAAAAAAGAGATTTTTAATTGGACTGCAAAAATTACAACCAGAAAGATATTACAAAGAGAGCCTAGCCTACACAGTAAAAAAGAGATAAAATTGGCTAGTTGAATTCTATTAGTTTAATTGAACACTCTTATAGAAAAAATTAGTTAGGAGAAGCTCATATCGCTCCTTGGAAATTACAAGGGCCTAACTCAGTCTGAGCCATTTTTCAGGAGACAGCATGAAAGATTAAACTTCCCAGCTGACCAAAGTTAACAACCAACAGCTCTGGGTACCAGAATGTTAACAGCGCTGGTAACAGTTTTGGGCCAGTGGAAAGTAGCATTGAGTTGGCCTAAAATTGTTACCAACGCTGGCAAGTTTTTAAGGTACAGCACACGAGTAGCATAGCGGCGAATTTCAGAACTAAAACGCGTCTTTTTTAGGATGACAGCTGAAGATTTTCCACCGCGGAAAATGCTTAAAACTGAGTTTTTTGTCGTGTTAGTGGAAAAATTTTCTTCTAGAGGTAAGTTTAAGTCAGTAATGTATGGTTTTTCCTTCATTTTCCTAAAAAAAATCTCTCTCGATTCCCTGAAATTTGCGTATATTCATGGCTGTTAAGATTTGTCGCTTTTCCACGTCCTGTTGGTCTGAGATTCACCAGAATCCCTTAAATATCGCATTCATAGCCCTCATTGACAAACTTCCATACCAATTTTCCACTTCCGACCCGAGATTTTCGCCCAAAAATGAAAAATTTCTCACAAATTATGCAAGTGCGCGACCTCCCATATTTTAACGTGTTTTTCACGTCCTGTTTGCCTGTAATTGGCCAAAATTCTTTGCCATAGCCCTCACTGATATACCTTCTACCCGATTTTCCACTTCCGGCCTGAGACTTCTATCCAAAAATAGAAAATTTTCCACAAATTACGCAAATGCGCAACCTCCCGATTTTAACGTATTTTTCACGTCCTACTGACCTGCAAATTGACCAGAATCCTTGAGATGCATCATCAATATCCCACACTGATACACCTTCTACCCTATTTTCCACTTCCGGCCAGAGAATTCCACCCGAAAATAGAAAATTTTCCATAAATTGTGTGAATGCGCGAGTTCGTTGATTTTGACATATTTTTTGCATTCTGCTCGCCAAAATTCAGCCCAAATCACTTGGATTTCCCATCCAAGGTATTCACTAATTTACTCTTTCCACGACTTTCCACTTCCGGTCAAAAATTTCTGCCCAAAATGAGAAAATTTTCAAGAAATCATGCAAGTGTCCGCACTCCGAAAGTTGCACATTTTTTCCCATGACGCTGGCCAGAGATCGACCAGAATCACTTGGATGTCTAATCCACAACTCTCATTGACATACTTTATTCATGATTTTCTATCTCCGGCTAGGAATTTCTTCCAAAGATATAAAAATTTACCAGAAGTTCCACGAGTGCGCGGCTTTCGGAATTTTCATGCATTTTTGAAACGTCATTGTGGCCAGAGATCTGCCCAAATTCCTAAAATGTGTTCATATCGCTTACTGGCATATATTTTTTCAAGATCTTCAACTTCCGTTGAAGCATTTTTAATTAAATGACCAAAAATTAGACTAATCACTTTTTTTTTGTTCTATCTTACATGATCCTGGAGATTAATCAAGATTGCCAAAAACGAATTTGAGGAAGTAACACAGAGGAAATTCCAATAGAGCCGATAGATAATCCCAAAGCCAAGAAACAAGAAGCAAGAGACAAAACAACACCAGAGAGCTTGAGGAAAAGTGCAACAGATCCTGCCTTATTCAATATTTAAAATATTGTGATTGTCATCAAATATTTATTTGAAATAAAATGTAATTTTACTAAAAATAAATGTTTAATTTATTTAAAAAAAAAAGTAAAAAAACGATTCCGAAAAATTATTGTTAACACGGAAGTGACACTGGTGTTAACAGAATGGTAACAACTCTGGTAACAGACTGTTAACATCGGCAGCTAAAAATTTAGCTATTAGTTCCACTAGTGTCCACCATGAACGCTAAACTGTAACATTTAGGAACAAAAAGTGAGACGTTTTTGTTAGGAGACCAACCAGAGTTGTTAACAGAGTTGTTAACCAGCTGTTTGCCAACTGTTAACACCTGGTCAGCCGGGTTTGTATAAATAATTATCTCAATTAAGTATGGTAATAAAAATAATTTTGTTCTTTTCTATTTGTATGAGCATTATTATAAACATCGAAACATACATATTTTTACCTTTCAAAATATGTTTTTATATAAGTTAGCTCTTTGTCATTCTAAATGATGAGCAAATTTTCATGAAATTAGAATGACAAAGGATCAACTTGCTTGAGTTAGTCCCTTGTTTCACAAAAATTTGAACGATAAATCTATTGAGCGCGATCACAAGTAGATTTTGATTCTCCAATCTTTCCGTACAGAAGTACAGTAGAGTCTCGCTATAAGCCATCGCTCTATAGTCCACAATTTATCGACCGTTGATTTCAAAACACTGATTTTAAGTTAGGTTATGTTTTTTAGTATGCGACATGCATAATTATTTTAATATTTTTGGCAAACCTTATTGAGTCGTTGTGATAATTGTGATCGAGAATGAAGAGAGCAAGGACAAGTACCACAATCGCAAAGAAAGTGGAAGCCGTCGAACAATTTCAATACTAAAAATCGTTGACAATTTTAAAAAATTACATGGACTATAGTGCGACCCAAGTGTCAAATTTGAAACCAAATATGGACTATAGCGAGGCTCTACTGTAGATCTTGAAAAATTCGAAAATCTATTTGAAGATCCAAAAAAGAGACTTTCTTACTTCTTAATACTTTCGCAAGGTGGCGGAAGTTACATCCTGTTCGAATTTCGAAGTGCTCAAGTGTCAAAATGTGATGGTCTTCGTAAATTGTTGTGAGGAAAAAAACTGAACAACGACGTTTACTGTTCTTGTCCCATTATGCAATCACTCCAAAATCACTGAGTAACTCTTTTGCCAGGCTTTTTAGTGTGATATTTGATAAATTTTCCCCACCTTGTTCGAAAATTTAGTATGAAAATTCGAAATTGAATTTGAATTCTTCGAACTTCAACGACTTTTTGTGCAAATAGTGTTCCATTTACCTTTCATCCAAGACACTATTGGAAAATCAAAATCTACTTGTGATCGGGCTCATTCTCAATATTTCTGGATGAAATTCACAAAGAATACTTGAAATGGTCCTACTAATTGATTTCCATTGCGGAATTTGCAAAATCTCGACAAAAAAATTTTTGACCAAAAAAATCGATAGGCTAACCCCTTACAGTTTTTTCAAAAAATCGAAAATCGGCCCTAAAAACCGTAAGTCTTTTGGAAAATTGAAATTTGTCCAAGTTTGTATCCTTTGCGTTCTTTAGGGGACGAGAGTTCCCATGAATTTTCCAATTTCCCAGAGGCGGAAAAAATTCTTTCTCTACAAAAGTATTGTGACGAATTTGCCCTTTTAAATGTCTAGGGGTTGTGAAATATCCAAGACAACCCCCCCCCCTATCTCCACAATACGTCTTTGGATCCCTCATAGCCCCAAACATCCATTTTGGGGCGACAATTCCAATATATGCGCTTAAGTGCGATTTTTACACTTAAGCCTATACTTCGGGAGGGCAACGTTCATGTCTTTGCAAGACATTGAAGGCAATGTCTGTGGAGAAGACAGAGAAGGAGGGAGTTTTAAATTGCCCCTTTATGACCCAGGCAATTTGCCTGTGGTATCAATCACAGCGTGGTGAGTCGCCGGCTGTGTGAATGGGGAAGCTCCTGGGGTTGCAATAGCCGTGTCAACCCTTACCAGACACGCGCATCCCCTTGTTCCTGTGAATGGAGTCTCTACGATTCCACGGTTCAGGTTGAATCCGCCTGCCGTGAGAGAATTTAGCCAGGCGAGTCGCCTTGGGGATCAGCAGAAGTTGAGATGCAGACCCTCTTCCATAAGGGTATGTAACCTGAGGACCACCCCTTAAACACTGAGGACACTGAAGATGCCCCAATGACCGCCGGCAGCAATAGAGAGAGCTCTACACGGCAGTGGAATCGTCGGAGTTTGGGATATCCATTCGGGCGAGTCGCCTGTGGTGCTTTCCATCAACCACCCTGATGCCACATCAACCCCTAACTACGTCTACAGCGGCCCCAAGATGGGAACTCACGGATATTATACCCAGACTGAGATTATAAGTTGGGAAATAAATTATCACTAAGGAAAGCCACGATCTTTTTACTCCATGGAGGCCACGGATGGGTTTCTTTACCCCCTAGGGGGTAGTCGGTCCGCCAGGGTGCATTTGTTACAAGGGTGGGGGCTCCTCTACCCAGATTCGTAACAGTATCATATTTGACCTCTAAGACTTACAATAAAGTGAGTTTTACTGAAAATCGTTCGCTGGATATGTTGTGGTCCGGAAAGAGTTAATCTAACAGATATAGCTTTATCGATACTGTCGATTCGATAGTGTCGAAAAGTTATCATTCCACCCCTGATATCCTCTAAAAATTTTCTTTGAGCCACGCACAACTCCCTGAAGATATCCCATCTACACAGTAGCAGAATTCGGGATTTGGTACAGAATTAACCCTCTAACGGGTAAGACCGCCTCCAGGCAGTCATTCTATAAATTGTATTTACTGCGTAGATACTGTAGATATCGAAATTATGTCAGCCGTATGAACTGTCAAGAGTCAAATTGGGATTTCGAACATACCATGAAGGTACTAGGCCTTCCCGCAAGGGGATTTTCTAGATATGCATTACTATTTTTTCTTGTCCGGGATACCCTAAAGGGGATTTGAACCCTGGACACTTGCATCATAGACCGAATGTTCTTCCCTACTTGACCCATTGATTGTCCTATGACACCGGTTTCATCGTTAAATTGATTCGGGCTACTGCAATTACTATATTATTGAAGATTGTTCCGTCGTTCCTGGAACCTTTTGCTTCACTTCCCGGATCGAAGGATCCTTTTGTGTCTCTTAATTGTCTCTTAATTGTCACCAAAATGGAAAGGTCTTGGGACATACTAAAACTCTGTCGAACATTTGAATCCCCGAGGATGAACACAAGAACCACTGGAGTCCACTTTGGTTAACTTAACCTCAAAATTAAATTCCTAATTCACCTAAAAAGGCTGAGTTGTTCATTTTAGGGGCATAAGGTAAAGTACCCTTACTCGACCGGGTTCCTCTATTCGACCGGTGGGTCAATTTTTGAATATTTGATGGTGAATTACATCAATTTCTATGAATTTGTCACTGATTCGTATTATTTAAAGAATAATTGACCTATTAATGTTAGATCATACACAAAATATTATAGCAAATATAATTAAATTGAATAAACAAATCTACCGGTCGAATAGAGGAACTGGTCGAATAAAGGGTACTTTACCTTATATTGTGTTTTTTTAAATGATTTAGGTATCAATTGACAACTCAGTGCCTTAAGGTGTCTTACACATTGGGAGCAATTTTCCTCAAAAATTGCGTTTTTCGACAGAAATTTGACTTTTCCCCCTACAACGCTGCTGGGAATTTCCTTCAAAAAAAAGCAATTTTTGACAAAAATTTCTCCCAAATGTGTAGAGGCCATTAGGGAAAATCGGGAAAATCTTTCGAAAACGGAAAAGCCCATCCCAATGTTGAGTATTGGGAGAGAGACAAGAAAAAAAAAAAGAACCGGCGCACTTGATTTTGACCATTTAAATGAGTATTTTGTCAATTTTTGTGGTTTTTTGTGGGCTTTTGGATCTGTTTTGGGTGAAAATGGGTCATTTTGTTGGTCATAAGGGTGAAAAAATGACGAAAAATTGACCATATGGCATGGAGGGGAGGGGGAATGGGTGGAGATGTTGTTGAAAATTTTCCCAATTTCTCAGAGAATGTGCAACAATTTTTCTCAACAATGGCTCTACGACGGGGAGGAGTCAAATATTTGGCATTTGACAGATGACGGAGTTGGGAAAGGGAACCGAAGAAGAGGATCGGTGACTATTTTTTCAAAAGGGGGCGCACAAAAAGGAACACTTTTCCGGGAAATGTTTAAAAAAAAAAAAAAAAAAAACGGAATTCTGCCTTTATGGACATTTTACCTCCTTTTTCTCCCGGGAATTTTCTTCACTGATAATTCCGTGATGGAAAAACAGTAATCACACAATTTCACTGAGACTTTTTATTGTTTTTTAACTGTCTTTTCTTTAATTTTTAAAATGTTCTTTTTGTTGTAAGAGGCTTTTTCTGTGCACTTTTCTTTCCTTCTGGCCAATTTTCTTTTCTTTCCACCAGAAAAAAAACAAAATTTTTCACACTATTTCCCTCTCACTCACACACATGAGAAAATACACACAAAAGAAAAATTTTTCAATAATAAAAAGTAAAAATTAAATATTTCTCTCTGCACTTTTCCTTTATTTTTCTTTTTTTTCCCTCGCTCAACAAAAAAAAAAGATTAACTTCTCAACCCATCCAACTTACAATTCAACCAACAAAAAAAAAAAGAAGGTAAAATTCCTCAATTTCTTCCTTCACCGAAATGCCCACACAAGATTCCTGCAATTTTTCCGTGTACAACACGTCACTAAAGATTTAAAAAAAAAGACACTTTTCTCCACCGAAAACAATGCAATTTCACAGTTGTGTTTTCCCTCGGGCCAAAAAAAATGTGTATTGTGTGGGAAAACAAGATTAAAAAAAACAGTCTCTCAAAAATTTGCAATCCACCAAGCCAGATTTGTGTTACAATCGAGAGTCGGACGATATGCAAGAAAAATGACTCCCAAGATGCCGATTGCAGCGACATCTACTGTCACACATGACACCATGATACATGTCAAAATGCAACAGCATCATTGCAAGAAAATTTATTGGTTATATGAGACAGTTAACTAAGTGGTCAATTAGAAAATGTACAGAGAAATTGTAAGGTATTGGTGAATTGGAAATTGTAATGTATTTGTAAGGTATACAAGTAATGGGTGGGATTTGGAGAGACAAGTCGTCTGTCTAGTCGGGTTATGCATTTGACATTAACATTTTGACATATCCCGGCCGGAACAAAATCGGAGTTATTACATCTGAAATTACACAGTAAAAACAAGATGATTTTTTCTAGTTGAATTCCCGACATTAAACCGATAATCGTAGTAATATTAGAACAAAAAGTTGAAATTTCAAACGATTATTGCTGTAAAATTCAACTTTACCTGAGTTTTCAACCAATTATCGTTGTAATGAAAAGCCCACTGCGGCGGCGGCGTAAGAAGTTCACAAAGGTGTCATTGTGCAGCACAAGTGCAAAAGGAAGCTGACAATCTCAACAGTTTTTCACTACAGTAGACTCTTCGATATCCGGCTGAATGGGGGACAAAATGACATTTAGGTTTTTTTGAATGATCAACGGTTTTTTTCTATTTTGTGCTGTGTGAATTTATTTTCTGTCTGACAAAGAAAAAGAGAATTTTCTTCATGGTGTGCTTATGTTTCATTTTTTATCACAATTATGTATTAAAAACTTCGATACAATGTTAATAATACTTTAATTCACTCTGGACAAACTTCATGTTTAGTGAAAATAATTTTGAATATATCAACCGTCAGTGTTTGGCAGCTGTCACCCGGATATCGAAGTGCTGGATATCGAAGAGTCTACTGTACTGTTTGTTAACGAACTGTCTTTTGGTTTCAAAAAAAAAAACATGGAAATTTTCCAAATTTATCACAATTATCGCATTTTTTTTATATTTATTAGACCTTTTTAAACAAAATTTAGGCAAGAAGAATTCCTCAAGAATAATAAAAATTCCTATAAACATTAGAAAATAAATGCAACATCAGCCACTTTTTTTACTGTTGTCAGATTCGAATGCAAAAACGACTCTTTCCTTTAGTTGGTTAAGTATTCGTGTAATGCCTCAGTCAAGCATACTGTAATATGTGGTTTGACCACTGGGTTCTTCAATCAAGTACTGTCATTCTCTGTGACATTTTGTGTTGAATTTTCGCGATATGGACCCGAGTGAATCCGACAGTCTTACATAAAATAGAAGAAGAAGAAGAATCATTTTTGGGACATGTGGGACACAACGTCAACCCAGCTGACCATATCGCAGCAACGAAATAATTGCCGTTTGTGATACACAGTAAAAAATCGTGTAAAAAATAACGTGTAATTTCCAAATTACGACAAAAAAAATGTAAATTTTAATTTTTACCACTATTAAAATGGTAAATTTTGTGTAAAAAGTAATTTGTGTAAAAATTTTCAGCGTGTAATTCAAAAATGTAATTTTTACCACTATTCAAGTGGAACAGTGTCTCTAAAAAAAAGTGGTAAATATTCCGCAGCGTGTAAAATTTAGTGCATGTATTCGAAAACGTGTAAATTCGCCATTACACTTTGACAGCTGCAGGAAGCATCCACTTCGGTGAGTATTTTTCTCTGTTTTCTGAGCTTTTATGCCTTAATTTTGATTAAAAAACAAAGACCAAATTCCTTAAGAAAAGAGTAAAATACAATTTCTCAGTGCGGGTATCCACGTTTTATTCCGAAAAATTGTGAAAAAAAATCCAGTGTGAAATTGTCTTGGTGCTTGGCGTCACTTTGAGTTTGTCTGTGCGTACTTTATCTAAGAGTTTTCTGTTTCAAAGGGCAGTTTTTGGTTAGTGATGGCCCCCACGGTAGTTCCCAGTGTGATCCCTAATACAGTTCAGTGGAAATCCTTAAAAAATGTGATGAGAAAATCTGCATTTGTTTCAACGGAGTTTGAACATGTTTCGGTGTGTCATAATTCCACGTATTATTCCCGAAACATTCGATTTTCCTCAGTGTTCTGTTCCTTGGAGCGTTTCTGTGCTCTCAGTGAGTTTAAAAAAATTTCCCTTTGAGATCCTTACGTGTTTAAGTGACTTCTCTTTAGCTTAATTTTTCACTATGGATTTTCTAACGTTGCGCTTGTGTCATTCTGGGAACAATATCCCTACGATCACTATTTGTGGCTTCACCGTTAATTCGCTTTAATACATTTTCTTTTTGTATTTACAGGACATATTGGACCATGAAGATGTGCAACAAAAACAAACAGAGGGAGGTAGCTAGCAACTCGCCAAAGTAAGATTTTTTTTTAAATTTTCTTATTTTAATCAATCAAAACATTTCCATTTGTTTACACTTTCGACACCAAAGTTCCTGGTATCATCGGAAGCGTCCTAATCCGCAAGTACACCAGCTGCTGGACATAAACATGTAAAAAAAAAGCGTTATGAGAAATAAAAATTACACATTGCAAATTACACGTTTTTCAAAGTTACATTTTGTAAATTACACGTTTTTTATAATTACCACTAAAAGTGATGCAAAAAATTACACACTATTTAAGTTGTATAAATAACTATAATAGTTGGATAAAAATCGTGTAAAAATATAACGTGTAATTTCCAAATTGCCGTTCATGAACTCCTAAATCTAATGAATTGGCAGGAGTCAGTAAAGGCGAGAATAATACAGCATCCTGAGATTCCTCAGGGACTCCAAGACAAAGGGACAGATAATCCTAATCGGCTTATGTAGGTGAGATTCTTAATGTTAGCTAACTCGTAGTGCATGAAAATTCGATTTAGAGCTGAAATTGTGAGTCGCCATTCAGTTATCTTTTGAATCAAATTCGTGAAATTATACAAATTTTGTATTTAAACCAAAATATCAAGGATTTGGATGAACTGACACAAAAGTGATATATGGGTGAAATGTAGACCAGAATGTACTCTATAATTTTCCCATAGAACATGATCTCATCGATTACTCAGAAGTCAAGATAAGCGAGGTTTTTTGTTTCTTAACTTGTTTTTTCATCCAGAGTGCTCCAAGTGTTCATTTGTTGAACTTCAACTATATCAAAGAATTGTTGTATTTTGTGACATTTTCCATTTAAAACCCTATTTTAAGTGTCTTGGTGGAGTAGAGGCAGTCAAATTGGCATCTGAGTGATTTCAAAGCGTTATTATGGGAAAAATCAATTTTTTTCACACTTAAACGGCAAAATCGGAGTGATAGCGTAGTCTGATCGGAAAATGATGTATGGTCGAAATATAGAGACAAATGTCCTCTACAATTATGTCGAAGTAATCATCAAGATCGGTTAAGCACGTGTCGAGATAATTGAGGTTATGTGATATTGAAATTGGTTTTTCGACTGTGGCGCTCCTGGTGTTTTTTGACTTTTCTTTTTTTGACACTGTAAATAGAGAATTTTCACAGCTGTCTAAAACCATCAAGATCGTCAAAAACGGTTGAAAATTTGATTTTTGGTGGATATTTAACCAAAAGCCTTGCATAAGGTTCTCTTTGTGAATATGCAAAGGGAAACTTTGAAGGAGCTTTTCACAAATTTCTTCTCAGGAAACCGACTTATCTTTTTAATATTCCTAATAGAGAATTTTATCAGCAGTCTAGAACCGTCGAGATCATCAAAATCGGTTGGAAATTGGATTTTTTCTAGAATTTTAAAGTAAAGCTTGCAGAAGGTTCACTTTGTGAATATGCAAAGGGAAACTTTGAAGGAGATTTTCACAAATTTCTTCTCAGGAAACCGACTTATCTTTTTAATATTACTGATAGAGAATTTTATCAGCAGTCTAGAACCGTCGAGATCATCAAAATCGGTTGGAAATTGGATTTTTTCTAGAATTTTTAAGTAAAGCTTGCAGAAGGTTCACTTTGTGAATATGCAAAGGGAAACTTTGAAGGAGCTTTTCACAAATTTCTTCTCAGGAAACCGACTTATCTTTTTAATATTCCTAATAGAGAATTTTATCAGCAGTCTAGAACCGTCGAGATCATCAAAATCGGTTGGAAATTGGATTTTTTCTAGAATTTTAAAGTAAAGCTTGCAGAAGGTTCACTTTGTGAATATGCAAAGGGAAACTTTGAAGGAGCTTTTCACAAATTTCTTCTCAGGAAACCGACTTATCTTTTTAATATTCCTAATAGAGAATTTTATCAGCAGTCTAGAACCGTCGAGATCATCAAAATCGGTTGGAAATTGGATTTTTTCTAGAATTTTAAAGTAAAGCTTGCAGAAGGTTCACTTTGTGAATATGAAAAGGGAAACTTTGAAGGAGCTTTTCACTAATTTTTTCTCAGGAAACCGACTTATCTTTTTAATATTCCTAATAGAGAATTTTATCAGCAGTCTAGAACCGTCGAGATCATCAAAATCGGTTGGAAATTGGATTTTTTCTAGAATTTTAAAGTAAAGCTTGCAGAAGGTTCACTTTGTGAATATGAAAAGGGAAACTTTGAAGGAGCTTTTCACTAATTTCTTTTGAGGAAACCGACTTATCTTTTTAATATTCCTAATAGAGAATTTTATCAGCAGTCTAGAACCGTCGAGATCATAAAAATCGGTTGGAAATTGGATTTTTTCTAGAATTTTAAAGTAAAGCTTGCAGAAGGTTCACTTTGTGAATATGCAAAGGGAAACTTTGAAGGAGCTTTTCACTAATTTCTTTTGAGGAAATCCACGGAAATCGATATTTCAGACATCGAGCAGCAGAACCGGAAATTCAGCAAGGCTTCAGGTTAGTGATCATGCCTCTAAAACAGGATTTTTAATATCATTTTCCGGGGATTTTCATGAATTAAGAATTCTTATTGAATATTAAGGGCAAACTAGTCGTTAGATTATGCAAAAGTTAACAAAATCGTTTGTTATTGAGATTTTTGAGGTCTGTAGCTAATCTTGGCTTAACATAGTACAGTAGAGTCTCCTAAAATTCGAACGTTTGGGGGAAATTCGAATGATTTTTTCAAATCTAACGAAATTTGTGTGAGATTACATTGTACTTTGAATCATATTCCCGTACTTTCTCGTGGTAACATACTTCCTTTTCATTTTATACGACCATAATTTATGTAAACATTCAGGAAGAAGTACATAAATATGATTTTCATTCACCAAGAATACGAACTTTCTAACATAACCTCACAATTGACATTGATTCAGGTTTGATAGAGACTCTACTGTAGCTTTCGTTTGGGCTTGAAAATAAAACACCTGCAAATTATGCTTTTTTTTTTGTTTCTGTGAATTCTGTGATAAGTATATTTCACAAAAAAAAAATGCTACAAACGTGCTTTTTGATGCCATTGAGGAACCATTTTGATCAATTTTGAGAAATTCCTCTATTTAACCACAAAAAAACGGACAGAAATGAAATGTCAAATGCTCAGTTGACAGCTTCGAAGTAGTCCTTTGAGCGATTTGTGTCAGCCTGCATGGTCTTACTACCGGGTTTCCAGTTGGCCGGACATACTTCTCCGTGGATATCTGTGTACTGAAAGGCCTGAACTAGGCGCAGTGTCTCATCGACTGATCGTCCGACTGGTAGGTCATTCACGGTCACTTGACGTAAACGCTGTTCGCCGTCCATTATGAAGAGACCTCTGGAAGGGAAAATGACAGAAAAGGGGTTCTTTTTTTGATGTAAAAACGGTTCCGGATTTGGTTTTTTGGGACTTACCTAAAGGGCACACCGGTTTCTTCATTGAGTACACCGTAGGCTCGAGCAATTCGCATGGATTTATCTGCCAAAAGTGGTAAAGCTAGGTCAGGACCAAGTCCACCGGATTTTCGTGGTAGTTGACACCAAGCAAAGTGGGAAAAGTGTGAATCAGTTGAAACTCCAATGACTTCACAATTGATACTTCGGAATTCTTCAATTCGATCGGAAAATGCCACAATTTCCGTTGGACACACAAAAGTACTTTGAAAAGAAACATTAATTAGTTAAAAAAAAATCAGTAAAATGCAACAGTGCAATATTTATCAATAATCTCTCTATCAATTGGCTGCATTTTCAGCATTTTTTCCCACAATATCTCACGTGGAAAATGCCCTCGACCGTCAACTGAGCAACGTGACTGAGAGAGAGAAAATTTCTGTGGAAAATAACAACAACAAGAAAAAAAAACGACCGAATTGCAATACTTACAAATCGAGAGGATAGAAGAAAAGTACAAGGTACTTTCCTTGATAATCCTCCAAGGAAATATCCTTGAATTTTCCATCGATAACAGCCGTTCCGGAAAAATCTGGAGCTTTTTTACCAATTGGTGGTGTCATCTTTTCTCTCTTTCAAACTGATCTCACGGAAAACCCAATGAAAACTGACAAGATGCAACCGGGAAATTTTCTTTTACTCAAACCACAAATATAAAAAGATTTTCACTGCGATTGCGCCAAAAAAGTTTTCCTTCACACAGTGAAAAGTGTTTTCATTTGAAAAAGTAATCGATGCAGAGAGTACAGAAAGACAAATACAACTGAATCGACTCTTTTTGTGTGACTATTAAAGTCACTCGATTGGAATCTTCAAATGAAAATATCAACATTTTAACTCAATTGAATCATTTCCGTTTTCTATTTGGCTGAATCACAGAAAAATAAAAAAAAAACAATATCACGAAAGAAAAATGACACTATTTGCTGACAAAGTACAACAAAAAAGAAAAAGAAATAACAAAACGAGCTGATTTATTTATTGATCAATATTTCCTCAAAATACAAAGAAACAAGGTCCTTCAGCAAAAGAATCAATATAAATTGAATATTAATTCTAATGGCTCTGGGCACACCTTTTTGGATCAGGAAAATTTCATGAAATCGAAATTCGGTTGTAAAAAATTAAAAAAAAAAAAATCTCCCAATTTCTTTTTACATCTTTAAATTAGTTTTCCTGACACCGAAAAGGTATGCCCCGGAAGTAATTTAATTTTGATTCTCTATGGCTCCGGCATAACCTTTAGGATCAGGAAAATTTCCAGAAATCTAAATTCAGAATAAAAAGAATATGAATTTAGATTTCATGAAATTTTCCTGATCAAAAAGGTTATGTATGAGCCATTAATCTAATTTAATTTTGAATTTATTAGAGCCTCGGCACACTTTTGATCAGGAAAATTCCATCAAATCTAAATTCAATATTTCTTAATCTGAATTTAGATTTCTGGACTTTTTTCTTATCTAAAATGTATGCCCCGGAAGTGACCAAAATTAACTACTCAGACAGAATTTAATTTTGATTCTCTATGGCTCCGGCATAACCTTTTCAGATCAGAAAAATTCCATAAATCTAAATTCAGAATAAAAGAGATGTGAATTTCGATTTCATGATATTTTTCTGATGACAAAAAAAAAGTGTGCCGAGGCTATAATAAATTCAAAATTAAATTTAGATTAATTTCTCCAGTACAACCTTTTAGATCAGAAAAAATTTCATTAAATCTAAATTTACATTTTTTTTTGTTATGGCTCGGGCACACCTTTTAGATCAAGAAAATTTCATGAAGTCGAATTTCGGATCCATTTCTTTCTCACGTGTTTTGCATATGTCTATCTCATTCTCTCGCACTCTTCTTCTTCTCTTAAACATCACTCCAAATTCAATTTAGCTCAATCGAATTTGGTATGCGAAAGAAAGAGATAGTCATATGGAAAACATGTGAGAAAGAAATGGTTTCCAATTTCGACTTCATGAAATTTTCCTGATCTAAAAGGTGTGCCGGAGCCATTAATTCCGAATTTAGATTTCTTCAAATTTTCCTGATCTAAAAGGTTGTGCCGGAGCCATAAAGAATCAAAATTAAATTACTTCCGGGGCATACCTTTTAGATTAGGAAAATTTCATGAAATCAAAATTACGTATTTCGTATTTCGTAGGACCAACACCACGAGCGTCACAGTCAATTCAAAACGGAATATCTCTCACTAAATTCAAAATGTCATATCTCCGGTTCTACTTGACCGATTTTGACAAGTTAGGGTACAAATTAAAGGTCTCGAAAAGCGCTATAACTTTCTAGGATATTTGTACTTCGTAGTACCAACACCAGGGGCGCCAGATCCACAGTAAGAAAAGAAAAATTTTCATTATACTTAACCTCAATTATCTCGACACGTGCTTAACTCTTTCGTCTCCTTTGGGACTCTGGGTACCCATGGAAAAAAGAATTTTTTTGGACTATTTAGAATCGATAAAATTCCGATTCTTGTGGATAATTACAAACTATAAGGATGTCCAAATCTAGGATATTTTTTGCAGGATCCCAATTAACTCCTGAGCTAAGATATTCTTGGTCAAAAATCGTGAATTTTCGATTTTCTGTTTCCTTGCAGACATTGTGACTTTTTTGATATTTCTAGACCCGAATAAGGAAAAACCTCTCGGGGCCAATAAATATGATAACTAACAATTACAGATTACATAAATTCGAAAAATATTTCTTTCTTAAATTTTCAAAAAACTTGTTCAAACTTGATGGGAATTCTCGTCCGCAAGAATCTAGAGGTCAAATGTAAGGTTATCCCGCCAATGCCCGCCATTTGCTTTTTGACACCAACCTTGTAAGAAAATTCAAGCGGGAGCGAAATTTTTGTCAATATGGCCGATAATTTTTACATTTGGCAGCGAAGGAGATTGCTTTGGGGGAAGTTTTTCCTATTCTTCCAGATTTTGGTGAATTCTGATTGTCCAGGAAGTGTTTTTTTGGCTCTTGAAAAGGTTCTTAATGTGTCTGCAATAACATCCTGTTGAGAGAAATGTGTTTTAAAGTGTTTTTGTGTGAAATATTTTGAGGAATCTGTTGGCAAGCAGGAGCTGTGTGTCTTTTTTAGCACTTCCTGGACATCACAGAAGATACTGGTCAATAATTCTTCTTGTTTTAGTGATCAACATTGTAAAGGAGTACTTTGACCCGGAAAAAAATAATTCACAAAATTGATATTATTGGCTTTTGGAAAATTGAAATTTGTCCAAGTTTGTATCCTTTGCGTTCTTTAGGGGACGAGAGTTCCCATGAGTTTTCCAATTTCCCAGAGGCGGAAAAAATTCTTTCTCTACAAAAGTATCATATTTGACCACTAAGACTTACAATAAAGTGAGTTTTACTGAAATTCGTTCACTGGATATGTTGTGGTCCGGAAAGAGTTAACCGATCTTGATGATTACTTCGACATAATTGTACACAGTAAAAACAAGATGAATATTTCTAGTTGAATTCCCGACATTAAACCGATAATCGTAGTAATATTAGAACAAAAAGTTGAAATTTCAAACGATTATTGCTGTAAAATTCAACTTTTACTTGAAAATTAAACTAGGGGAAGTGCTTATAATTTTGGACAGTCTGCTTATAAGCATCGAAGTTCCAAGTTTGAAGTGCGATATTTTCTATACTAATTGACATTACTTGTTACTCTCTTTTCAGAAGGGTTGTTTAGAAACTTAGCAAGCTATTTATCGACTTATTTTTATTAAAATTAGTTTTAATACGTTCAAAAATGAATTGATATGTAGAGGTGAATTTGACTCGAATTTTGGACAACTTGTTTATTAATTTGTCCAACTTGGCTGTAAATTTGGACAGCTAATCCGCCTCAATAGGATGCCCATTGTTCTTCATTTCATGAACCAATCTTACCAAGTCCTCTTCCTGTTCATGTAAGGGAAACGTAGAATGTCACAGAAGCCCGGAAACTTTCCATATCATTCATTAAAGTGAGTTGACTTCGGTGCTCCAAGTACGTGCGGATTCGCTCATTCCCTGACCTTTCCGGGAGCCTTTCAAGGCATTTCTCGCTACATCTCTTTCGTAGAGATGATGCTCCTTTGTTTCTCCAGGCATTTGTCCAACCTAGTCTTCATAAAAGCTAAAACTTCACGAAATTTCGTGAGAAAAACACCTGTCCAAAATAAGAATCATCACCTCACTGGTGAATGTCTTAAAACATTTCCCATTTTTCACACGAAAAATCTAATTCACAAGGCAAATCTCACTTCAGGTCAAATGTACAAATCATCAGTAACGTGAATCAACACAATATTCAATGAATATTCAATAATATCACTCAAAAACAGCGAACAAACTTTGTTAGTACTTCACCAAAACTAAATAAGACTGAAGTAAGCCACGAAGTTCTGTCATATTTCTCGTAAGCAATTGCTCACACTGAATTTTCAACAAAGCAATTTCAACTCAAATCATATTCAAAATTTAACGTATTTAGTGTCAAAATCTTCCAAAAAGAACAAATATTTAGATAGAATTCATTTTTCATCAAATATTGGAATAAAAATCCATCATTTTAATCAATTTATTTTTAGTGTCCAATTTTACCCTCAAAGTGTCCAAATTTAGAAACTGTCCAAAATTATGAGCACTTACCCTATCAGTTGAATATTCAACTTTAGTTGAATATTCAACTGAAAGTTGAAATTTTCATCTGATTATTGTGGCAATTTTAAACCTTGAGTTGAGCTTTTGAACGATAATCGTTGTAAAATTCAACTTTACTTGAATTTTCAACCAATTATCGTTGTAATGAAAAGCCAACTGCGGCACAATGACACAAAGGTGTCATTGTGCAGCACAAGTGCAAAAGGAAGCTGACAATCTCAACAGTTTTTCACTATTTTACAGTAAGTTTTTGACAATTTTCCTAAACCCAGGGACACAGGAAGTCAGATAGATTTCCAGAAAGTTGGGAAATTCACGAATTTCTCAAAAGCTGAGGATTTCTTTGAATCATTCGACATCAATCAGCTCCACGCATGGAAATCTGAATCTGACTGTCTGAGCTCCCAAAATAAACAAATCCAGCCAAAAGAAAACTCTAGTGCTCCAAACATATCTCCCTTAAGCCTCAAAATGGAATTAAGGGAGACAAAAAGTATGCAAAACATTTTTTTTCCTGAGAGAGCAAAACAGGGAAACAAAGCGTTCTAGCTTTGCGAAATGCTCGACCTCGTGTCTTATATAAAAAAAATTTAAGAATTAAAGTTATTGTGAAAAGTTCTCTCAGGTTTATCCATTTTTAAATTTTAACCAAATTTAATTAATTGCCATCCAAAACTTTTTTACTGCTCTTTGTTGTTTTTTGCAATTTAATAATTAATTCAATCTGTATTAAGTCGGTATGTATCAAGCCATGTAAAATGAAAATATTCAAGGAAATATGTATTTCGCGAATCTAGCATTCCGCAAATCTAGAACGCTTTGCCATCCATATTTTATTATTCAGATATCAACATAGGGTATTACTTTTATTTTTTTTTAAATTTATTTTAATTCACAGGCGGGGACGGATATTAAAAATATTTATCTTTAGGAGTGAGCCACCATGCAGACAAATATTAGGTAAGTTTGCAGAATCAAAATTTTACAAGCATTATGGTTGTAGAGATATGAGTTATTGATATGAATTAATTTAAATTTGTGTTTTCAATTTAAATTTGTGCATAATTTTTCCTTGGTATTAAAATCGTTTTGAGACATAAGTAATCACTGAATTTTGCTTTATAAGAATCGTAAATGCATTTTAGTAGTATGGCACTGTAATTTTAAAAATTTCACATAAAATTCCAAACACAGACATAAATTATGCTAACAATCTGCTAATATTACACTTAAGAAAGTAGATGAGTCAAAAAGATTAGAATATACTATATTTTCTGTAATTTTTTTCGATATTAAAATATTTATTATAATTTAAGTTGTTAAGCATATAAAATTACAACATTATTTAAATATTTTCTGGAATTTTAAATTAAAAATCTTTAAAATTCCGCTGTTGAGACCAGATTTCTGGATACTTATTTTGAAAAAACATGCTTTTCCGTGGACAAGATTTCTCAGAGTGTATTTATCAGAAATCAAAAAGATAAATATTTCCTATTAGCTGACGAGTAAACTCGTACTTGAATGGTAGATTTTTTAAAATAAAATTTGTATTATTGGTAGAATTTTAGATTAAAAAAAATACAATTTTTGTCGTATTTTATATAACGTTTTCTCTTGTAAAATAAGTTGTGATCAAGATGAAAAATACTACCGTTCAAGTACGAGTTTAACTCATAAGCTAACAGGAAATATTTAGTTTTTTTTTATTTCTGATGAATATACTCTGAGAAATCTTGTCCACGGAAAAGCATGTTTTTTCAAAATAAGTCTCCGAAAATCAGGTCCCAATAGGTGAATTTTAAAGATTTTTAATTGCAAATTTCAGAAAAAATAGATAAACTGTTATACATTTTTATGCTTATGAGCTCGAATTATTTTTCTGTTTATTATGTTGAAGAAAGACGTCAAAGAATAACATGCTGTTTTTTCCAAGAATGCGCGACCCACGTAAGCCCTTAAAATAAAATAGTTATTTTAAGTCTTAACTATAATGCTTGTAACATGACTACATAACTTTTCCCATATCTTACTTTTTTATTTACAATTTTTATTCTTTTTTAGACAAGGACATTTGTGAATACGTTATATTTGTATGGACAACGGGCCACTAATCCATACAAAATGCTTGTAAGGAGCGTTTACAGTGGATATTACATCGTTCAACATGTTAAATTATTATTATGTTCCCAAAGAAGAAAATAATAAAAAAAAATACTTGAATTTATTCAAATTTGTTTTATTTATAATTTATATTAAAGAAACAAACCAAAAGGAAATTCAACTTAAAAAAAATTCAGCTAAAAGAAAATTCAACGAAAAAAATCAATTCAACTAAGCTAAATTAAACGGAAAAAAATTTCAGCCCGTTAAATTCAACTTTAGAAATATTAGACTAAAAATTTTCAACTTAAAAAAAATTCAGCGGGTTAAATTCAACTAGAGATATTCAGCGAAAACTACTACGATAATCGATTTACTCCCATTACACGCGATAATCGTAGTAATTATTTTTTACTGTGTAGACGACATTTCTGTCTACATTTCATTTATACATCATTTTGCGCTCAGATTACGCTATCACCTGAAAAAATTGATATTTTCCAATAATGGCGCTGAGAATGTACAAATGTACTGATATTTCTAGTTCTAGTTGACCGATTGTGACGAGTGATCACGCAAAATAAAGGTCTCGAAAAGAGCTACAGTAGACTCTTCGATATCCGGCTGACTGGGGGACAAAATGACATTTAGGTTTTTTGAATGATCAACGGTTTTTCTATTTTGTGCTGTGTGAATTTATTTTCTGTCTGACAAAGAAAAAGAGAATTTTCTTCATGGTGTGCTTATGTTTCATTTTTTATCACAATTATGTATTAAAAACTTCGATACAATGTTAATAATACTTTAATTCACTCTGGACAAACTTCATGTTTAGTGAAAATAATTTTGAATATATCAACCGCCAGTGTTTGGCAGCTGTCACCCGGATATCGAAGTGCTGGATATCGAAGAATCTACTGTATAACTTTCTCTAGAACATTTGAACTTCATGGGACCAACACCAGGGGCGCTACAGCTACATTAAAAAAAGAAAAATTATCATTATACTTAACCTCAATTATCTCGACACCTGCTTAACTGATCTTGATGATTCCTTCGGTGGAATTGTTGGCAGACTCCGATGTTCAATAAAAAATCAATTGTCATTGTATCATTTTAATTGTTAATTGTATGTATAATGTCTAATGCGTAATGTGTCAATAATTTGAGATTCATCATTCTAAAAGTTCATCATTTTTTTTTCATCTTAATTCTCCCTTAAATGCTAGCACTGAAATGTCTATAAATAGGTGGCGCTGGGGTTTTTGAAGGGGAAAATGGAAAGGGGAAGAGGGGAAGATGGCGAAGGAGGGGAAATGTGCTTTGTGTGTTGCGTTCTTGTCAAAAAAGACAGACAGAAAACAAAAAAGAAGGAATTTACCGCTACGTGAGAGACATGGTGGATGGACTTGCCATATATCTCCTGTACTATGACTGAATTAGTCGTTTATCCTTCCCCGTGGCGGACGTTGCTGCTGCTGCTGCTGCTGCTGCTGCTGCTGCTGCCTCGAGTTCATCTAGTGCCCGAAAACGGACAAAACCGTGCTCAGCCACGAGCATTGAGCCACTATTGACACTATCATCACTGCTATTGGCACTGGTGGATTTATCATGATGATGGTGACTTTGGGTGACATCTTGTTGTCTCTGTAAGTACCTTGCCGGTGGATAGCGTGGACGTTGAATGGTCTGAACACCAGCCAAACGTCCCGTTGCACCGCCATCTTGTCGTCTAAGTGGATTTGTTGTCGATGATGGTGTTTGCTGTTGACTGTGATAGTGTCCAATATTGCCGAGTGTACCACTCTTTCGTACACCCAAATGACATCCAACGTCATCTGTCGGTGGTACAGGACGTCTCTCGAAGCTACTGTAAGGATTAAAATGCTGCCTTCTGTCATTTTTTAATACTTTCAAATTTTTCGATGCTCGAAATTCATTACGGGAATTTGGTCTTTCGAATGTTGGCCTTTCGAGATTCTGAAAATCATACTGATGCATTGGTTCACTGTAGCATACATCAAACATTTCATCCTTATGCCGACCACTACTCATTGTACTCTGCTGTTGTTGTAATTCAAAATTAGGATTTTCATAGTGATCACCTGCACCATCCTGCGAATTAATACTTTCACTGTCCTTCTGACCAAAGTCCTCAGTAGCCGTTGCACCAGATACAGCACCACCGATACCAACACCTCCACTGGTACCCTTACCTTCGGGCGTTACAGCAAAACTATCATCATAAATTGGTTTACCCGTTCTCAATGTATACGTATGCAGATTTGTATTTGCATTGCATACAGCCGGATAATCTGTCTCAAAGTGCTCCTGACTCGAACTCGATGTACATGGAAATAGGGCAAAACCCGATATATGTTGTTCAACAGCCTTTTCTCTCTGTACCTTTGCCGTACCGGTCTTTAGGCATCCCACCCACGATATCAAACACACAATAGCTATTTCAATTAATCTCAAACTAAATTGATAGCCCCACTGTAGCCAATCTAAATCATCTTTACCACTTATACTGACAGCACCATATACTTGCAATGCTGCCATTAATATAAATAGCAATGCTGTTGCAATTGTTATATGTATGGCATATGATAAATTTTGATAGCCATGTATATAATTTTGACTTTTAGTACGCAATACACGTTTCAGCACACGATAGATATAGAGGTAGAATGTACCAAGACTTAGGCAGACAAATATAAAGATAATTTGACAAATTAGTGATAATACACGTGGTACAGGACGATCTTGTTGATAGATTTTGCTGCTAGTTGTACTACTACCACTTCCATTTCCACTACCACGTACACCATAACTTTCAACATAGTGCAGTGTTATGCATAGGCAGATGTGTACACCGCCGCCAACACCAATTGTCAATGGTCGCAACAAGGCACTGTACCTGCAAAACAAAAAAACAAAATAAAAGATAAATTAATTTTAAGTAAGATTCTAAAGCGATCTTCAGACTACTTGAGGTTTAGCCGGTTTAGCCCACTTCCCCAAGGTCTCCGATTCCCAAATAGCGAACAATTTTGTACTCTCAAAGAAAAGCACGCATGATATCAATCAACCATGAGCCGTGATTCCGTGATATTTCAAAAAAGTGATAAATATAAACATATTTGTAATAAATATTAACACGTCCGTGGTACAAATCAAAGAAATCACGTCTCAGTGATAAATAAAAACACAGCATGATGCTATTTATCAAAAACCAAAATATATTGACTCCAAGATATCTAACATGGGCGTATTAAGTAGAAACACGGCGTGTTCCCATTTAACAAAACCATAAATTGCCATAAAATGTTAATCTCGAACGTGATAAATTGTATCATATGCCGTGTTCCCATTTAACAAATCCTCAAATTGCTGCGAAATGTTAATCTCGGACGTGCTAAGTAGGAACACGCCGTGCTAATATTTAATAAATCCTCAAATTCTCCCAAAATGTTAATGTTATATGTAATATAAGATTTTGTTAAATGGGAACACAGCGTGTTCCTATTCAGCACGTCTCTGTGATTAAAATTTCGCGGCAATGTAGGGATTTGTTAAGTAGAAACAGAGAAAAATAGAAATTTAGTGAATAGTATCACGGACTGTTATCATTTAGAATGTCCGTGATTATTATTAAGAGGGAATATATTGAGTCTTCATGGTTTTTTTTGCTCTGAAATTTTGGTAAAAATGTCAAAAATTGATGTATTTAATTGGCGGCTCCAGACTCAGTGCTCGGTTTCTCGATATCCTTTCTTCTCATTCTCTTTATTGTGTCCCCTTTAATCCGACTAGGCAGGGATCTTTATTAGATCTTCTCATTCTGCCTTATAGTGATAGACAGAGACTAATCCATCATGGTCAGGAGCCATTACCTGGAATTTCTGATCATGACATGATCTTTGGCTCATATAATTTCCGTTTACCCAAGCCTAAGAACAAATATAAGGTAATTAGTGATCTTTCCAAATGTAATCGAAATGTAGCCTTGCTAACAGCTTCGCAAATAGATTGGAGGCCTTTATATTATGCCCCTAACTCTTCCGATAAGGTGATTGTCCTGACTGAGAATCTTAACTACCTCTTTGACAGAGTCGTACCTAAAAGGCGGATTCTTGAACGGGGTCTGCAAACTCCTTGGATCAATGAATCAATACTTTGCCATATCAAAAGACGCAACGCAGCGTACAAAAAGTGGAAACGCTCGGGCTCTATCCATGATGGTGTTCGTTTCCGAAAATTGCGCAACAAAGTTTGCTGTCTAATAAAAGAAGCAAAACAATCCCACTTTCACAAAAATTTGAACCCTGAGCTTCCCTCTAAAAAGCTTTGGAGGAACGTTAAGAAACTTGGCTTACGTCCTTCGATAGGCTCTCTGGGGAGTGGATCTGTTTCTGCAGATGAGCTTAATCGATTTTTCTCATCACCTTCTCGTGTTGTCTCTGTAAATTGTCCCCCTCTTCCTAATATTCCTTGGGAGGGTTTTGGCTTTGGTTGCGTTTCGCAAGAATGCGTAATTCATGCCATCTCCCGTGTCAGGTCGGATGCCGTGGGGTTTGATGGCGTCTCCCCCTTAAATTCATCAAAATCTAGCTCCCGGAAATTATCTCAGTGCTCACAAATACTTTTAATAATGTGTTAACTACCTCCTTGTTTCCTAATTCCTGGAAGACAGCATTGGTTGTGCCAATTCCAAAAATTTCTAATCCAACTTGTCCTTCTGATTATAGACCAATTAGCTTACTCCCAGTTCTATCTAAAGCTTTTGAATTTCTTCTCCATCAACAAATTTCTCAATATCTTTCTAATAATGGTTTGCTCAGTGACTATCAATCAGGCTTCCGTTGTGGTCACAGCACCACTACAGCCCTTCTTAAAGTGAGCCATGACATATCGGCGGCTATCGATCGCAACCATTTTGTGGTCTTGGTATTGCTTGACTTTACTAAAGCGTTTGATAGTCTGCCGCATGACTTGGTTTGCTATAAACTCTACAAGCTTTTTAATTTCTCCTCATCCGCGGTCTCTCTTATTGCCTCCTATTTCAGCGGAAGATCTCAGAGAGTTAAATTTGGAGATAAATTGTCTGCCCCAGCTTCTCTGACAAAAGGCATTGGACAGGGATCCATTCTTGGACCCCTGCTTTTCTCTCTATTTATCAATGACTTACCAACTGTCTTGCGCAATTGTTCATACCACTTGTATGCTGATGATCTGCAAATTTACATTGAAGGTGATTCTTCTGATCCATCCTCTACCTTTCAGCTCATGAATGACAATTTGGCGAAAGTCGAGCACTGGTCCGTTTCAAATGGCTTACTCCTAAATCCCAAAAAGTCGCAGGCTATTATCATAGGCAAAAAGGCAACCAACATTACTCCCTATCCTCTAGTCCTTCACGGCGAAGTTATTCCTTTTGTGGATCAGGTGAAAAACCTGGGTATTGTCTTTAACAAGACGTTATCTTGGTCTGACCATGCATCCACCATTTGCCGCAAGGTGAACTTTTCTCTCTATACACTTAGACGCTTCCGGGACATCACACCCTATGATATTCGCTTGCTCCTAGCCCGAGCACTGCTACTTCCATTTTTTAATTATGGAGCAGAGCTCTTCTTTCTGTCGGATGCTGACACGATTCGCCGACTTTCAGTTGCTTTCAACAATTGTGTGAGATATATTTGCGGGTTGCGCCCTCGTGATCACATTTCTTCTTATAGAAATGTTTTTGTAGGATGTGATCTCCCATCGCTACTTCAAATGCGCGCTCTCATCTTTCTTAACCGGTTGATTGGATCGGGATGCCCTGGGTACCTGGCCTCTGTCTCTTGACTCCTGGCGGGTCGGCTAGAGTCGGTGGACTGATTGTCCCTAAGTCACACCATGAGTCCTTCAGACGAACTCTATTTGTCAAAGGGGTTTTTATGTATAATTCTCTCGCTCCTCAGAAGCGTAGATCGCCTGACACTATTAGGGAGCACTTCCAGAATGGACCTTGCTAATTTCTCTTTTCATCTTTTAAATTTTTAATTTGTTTTATAAGCTATATTTTGTTTCATTTTCCTTTTTTTTTAACTATTTTTTTTATGCCACAAATTTGTAAGAGGGAACTACCCTAAGTTTTGTGAGTCAATAAATTGAATTAACTTATACTATATGCCCCAGCTTCCTTCAAATGCATATGTGTCGCTCGTATGAATTATAAGGTTAATTATGTTCTATAATCCAATCCTAAGTAGAATATGGCTAAGCCTTGGGTCTAAAACCACAAAAAAGGCACTACAGTGGTCGTTTAGTCTACCACTGAAGAATGTCCATATCCAGAACTGAAAGCTCTGGGCATGATTGAAGGAGAGTCCCCTTTCTATACGTCTCACGCTAGTCCTTTTCTTCCTTTTTTCTGTCTTGATTATCACATTTGTGAGAGGGATAACCCTCTTTTTTGTGATTAAATTAATAATGATAATAACACTCTGTGCAACAATTTTGAACTGTTTTTTTTGTCCCTGGGTTCTTATGCTATTTTTTCTATTGCTAGGGTCAAATGATTTACGAAAATACTTATCATTTTAATTTCATTTGGATATTGCGCCTGGTATTTAGGAAAAACCGTTTTTGTCGTTTTTTGATACTTGGCTTCCTATATCTCCGATTTTGCTGAACCGATTTATTTCTTAATATGGAATAATTCGGTCTCCTTTACATGCCCGATAAATCCTTTGGACAGATGGAGTTCGTACAACTGACACCAGGGGCGCTGTAGTCTCAAATATGTCAGAAAACATGGAAAAATCGAACTTTTTAGCAACTTTGATCAAAAATATCTCGAAAACTAGGACTGTCCCTAACAATCTGTTTTGTGGGTTTGATAGAGAATTTAATCAGCTACATTTTCGTCCATGTACAATTTTTCTCTCAGATTGTTTTTTAACCTCGATATTGAGGTTCAAACGAAAAATGAGCATTCAGCCAAATAAATAAAACCTTCACAATTCACAACCGATTTTAATGATCTTATAATATGTATGTCTGAATTTTTAATGTGTTACAGAAAGAGATATGACCTTATTGTATTCATTGATTTAAGTCATATTTTGAATTATTTTTCTAACTATGATTTACTTTTTTATTTATTTTATATATTTTTTTAAATCGTAATCAGTGATGCAATTCTGACGCCGTCACATTGCTATCCCGCCAAAATTTTCCCGATTTTGCGAAATAGAAATATACATCATACACAGAGTTTTCACTCTGTATGAGTGAACACTGATAAAGAGTCTGGGGCTGTCAGAGGGATGGCATGTGTAGTAGGGCACAAAAAGCGGAATAATTGCTGTTATTATGAATATCCCGCGAATTTTATCTCGCGAGCTCCTGGAGGTCGCGAGTTGGAAAAATAAATGCATTTTAGGTGAAAATTTCGCGGTTTAGTGCACAAAAAATATTTGTTAAAATTGTTTTATATTTAATTTATACTATGATTTATAATTATAAATAACACTGTCCACGATGAAAAATTGAAATGATTATCGATGAACACTTTGGGGTTTCTTGGTGCCTCCTGAACATATCTCAGGAAGGTACTCATTTGTGTAATATGGTTATATGATTCGGACGTCAAAATTCTAAGATATTTTAATGTGTCAAGAAATGGGTAGAATTATTTTTATTAAGTTCATGTTACCTCAATAATGGTACTTAATAGGATGTTGGTGTACAGAAACGGTTCGTGGAAGACAATTCAAAGAAGACTGCCCTAGTACCAACCACTTTCTTATATTTTAATTTTTAATTTCTTATATTTATGGGATACCTGTGTTCAAAAACCATTTCGATATCGAATTTTCAAATATGAATGTTTATAACCACTTTGGATGGCCTATTTTCAATCGATTTGCTTAAATTAGGATCTTTTTTCGCGTATATTACTTTTTAATTTGTTCGTATGCTTGTTACTCATGCTAAGATATTTTAAAACCTACTTTCTTAAGCAGTGTCTTATTTTTGAATGGTTTATTTTTTTAATTTATAAATTAATTTAATCGGTAGTAATGCGGTATGTACCCAAAAAGCATGCGAAAAGATGATACACGGATAGCTCTTTTCCGTGAGTTCGAGCACTCCGCAAAGCCGGGACGATTTGCCATCTCTTTTTCTATAATTTTCTTCATTTTCCTCATAAATACCTGAATACCATTCGAATCCACGAAAAGGATTGCGCAGGACTACTTATTTTCTTTACGAAAAAAGAGCTAAGTCACTGAAGATCATAAATACTAAAAATTTAAGGTGTTCAAAGAAATTCTAATCAAATAATTTAGGAATATATAACACGGTGATGATATCTGTACAATCTTCTCTTTTATTCTCTCATACAACCTGCATCATTTCTTATATAAGACAGTACAAAGGTCATCACTGTGAATATATTTTTACATCCATTTCCTTGACCGAAAACGCGCTTCAAATAATTTAGGGTCATATTCATATTTTAAGACGTTTTTTTTTGTTCATATTTTACCATATTGTTAACAGTGTCCTTCTCGATCCTATAATATTCAGTGATCCTAGCTTTTTCTTCAAGAAAATATTCACGTGAAGGACACAAGTTGTCCCCTAAAGCTTTATTCGTAAGTTTGAAATATATTCAAGGATTTATAAGGAAAATCGAGGAAAACACAGGAAAATTAAGTGATAAGGAAATTGTTTGTTCTAGGGAATTTTTCCTTATAATTATTTTTATTTTCCCAATGTCCTGCAATGAACAGTTATTAATATAATAATATGAGTTTAAACAAACAAGTCAATTCATTTCTTGAGAATTTTCACCTGAACATATCTCAGAAATTTAAAGTGGTACTCCTCCATAAATGTCTTTGAAGAATATATGTTCATGAAACACCAAAAGGACCACAGAAGTAATCATCTACTTCCGTCTCACGAGAAAGGATTTAATTTTATTGCATTGTGTTTTAGAAAAAAAAACACTTTAGGTATTACAGTAATAACGAGATTGTTAAATAAACACCCAAGGCATTAATAAATTCATATGGAAAAATCATTTAAAAAAAAATATTTTTTTGCCTTGGACCAAACTTGTAACAAAGAAATTAAAATTTGAGTGATTTGATAAAATTGTGTATCTAACGGAAATGATTTTGAAAATATCCCGCAAATAAAGAGTGAATGAGAGAGTGCGAGCGAGAGCAATGGCATGATTGAGAAATGACAGACTCATTGAACAAGCGTTGAATTTCACGGATTTTTCTTTAGTTTTTCGCGAATTTAATGTTTTAGTAAATCAAATCACAACAATTTTCATCTTGTGAAAGGTGTTTCTGTGTTTAAATGTGAATAATTTGCTCAAAAATGCACAAAATATGAGCCGAAGCGGCTTCACACACACAACTACCATTCCGAAAAATCTGGATAAATTTCGTGACAGATTTTATATGACTGAATAGTTTTCCATAAACCTTGTTCCCATACCGAGTTTCAGCTTTCTATCTTTTCTCAGAGAGGAGTTATAGTGGAAAAAGTCCTCATTTTGTATGGGGACTGATGGAAGGAGTGGAGGGGGCAGGAGCCTATATACATGGTTGAGGAACCTTTCATAAACCTTGATCCCATATCAAGTTTCAGCTTTCTACTTCTTCTCAGAGGAAAGTTATAATGAAAATAGTCGTCATTTTGTATGGGGGCTACTGAAAGGATGGGTGGGGGAAGGGGGTAGTATCCATGGATAAATAGCTTAAGTCATACATTGACTCCATACCGAATTTCATCAAGATCCCTTCGGCTGATATTCAGTAATTTGATTTCAAAACAGTATTTTTTCGAAAGGATAAAGGCGTTTTGGAAAGGACTCTTGGCGAATATCGTTCTGGGTCTCGGTAGTTTTTCATCCTACACCATTACCTATAGAATGCGCCTAGTCCCATCTGTGGTCGCCACATAGACCAACTCCCATACATTTTTGCCCAATGTCCTTTTCATGGTAAATTCTGGTTGGGAGCAAGAAAGGAACGTCTCCACGTGTTTTCAGGGCTTTAAACGGAACTAAATCGATGCTCTTGGACAGTCCCCCGGGAACTGACTGATCCAAAACTGTCCTAAAGGCCTTGACAGACATGAGGATTAGCCAAGAGACGGCTTAGCGTAATTATATTAGAAATAATGGTTAAACTACATTTCCATCATTTTCCACTAAGTCATCTCTCGGCTTAAGTCGTAAGTGTTTCTAGGGCATAAGAAGATCTTCTTTGTGATATTCAACTCACCTGTTGGCCTTGTGATTGAGACTCCGCAGCAGAAGGAATAGGATTAGTGTTGCAAATGTGACAGCTAACATTAGAGCTGGTAGATTTAGTAGTAATTCCGAGACAAATGCCGTAAAACTACTGTGCATATTGTATGCATCGTAGCATAGATAGAATATTCTACCTAAACATATCCCAATGAGTATCATGTGTATTGCTATGAAGTACGTTTGGGAAAATAGATGTGTCAATTTATCATAGAAGATCATCTTGAAGATACTGTAGACAGCCAAAATGGTATAGAGAATTGCCGATAGATAGACATGAATATTCCATGCAATTGTCCATGTTACCAATGCTGATTGTCTGTCTGCACTCAAAATTGGTGGTGCCTGGGTTGTTGCTAATGTTGTACTAGGTGTGTCACTATTTATTAATTTCTGAATCCTGCAAAAACAATCAATTAATGTCACAGTTAGAAAATATGGATAATGGACCATTATGTTGATTTTGTAACGGTCCATGGTGTAAGTAAAGAAGATGACGAAAAATTGCCTCTTCTTCTTCTTCGAAAATAGAAAAATGGCGGAATGTGGTCGCTTTTCTAGTCGGTTACTTTCAAATTGACAGCACAAAAGGTAAACAAATGCTTTTAGAGTGAAAAATAATGTTAAATTGGTGAATTATTAAGAAATTATGAGTAATATGTGTATTAATTAACTGAAAGTGAGTTTTCTAATGTTCATTGAGACTGAAATTGTCTTTCAAGTGATGCAAATTTTATGTTTTATCCTTGGAAATATCGTAGAAATATCTGTAAGATCGAGGCAGCATTACTTTGGGTTTCCCCTACTGTTCAGAAGCCAAAAAAAAAAAGAATCCTTAAAGAAATGTCTCTTTTGAACTATTTATTCCTTTTTATAATTATTTTAATTGATAAAATTAAAATGTTTTTTTTTAAGATCTTAACCCAATTATCCAGAAAATAAAGTATCGTAAATAATATGGTATCTGTTTGATAAAAAAAACAATTTTGTGATTTTCAAAAACTTTAGTTACATATAAAATATTTTTAAAATAAAAAAGATCTTTTTTTTACATTATACTTTTCCATATAAAAACAAACTCAAAGCTAGCTTGCGGATTGCTTGAAATACGCTTTATATTTTTATGGTTTTCCAGTGTGAAATTGTTCTATGTAACTGATTAAACCATTCCTTACCATTGTATTATACATCATACGCAATTTGAGTGATTTTTGATGATTTATTTCTGGGCAATTTCTAACAGAATTGCTGTCGGGAATGGATTTTTAGTCACGTTAGTTATTCAATTACTTGAGAAAAATAGTCTGACAGAGATGAAAAGGGACAGATAATCCTAACCGGCTTATGTAGGTGAGATTCTTAACGTGAGCTAACTCGGAGTGCATGCAAATTCGATTTAGAGCTGAAATTGTGAGTCGCCATTCAGTTATCTTTTGAATCAAATTCGTGAAATTATACAAATTTTGTATTTAAACCAAAATATCAAGGATTTGGATGAACTGATAGAAAAGTGATATATGGGTGAAATGTAGACCAGAATGTACTCTATAATTTTCCCATAGAACATGATCTCATCGATTACTCAGAAGCCGAGATAAGCACGGTTTTTGGATTCTGAACTCGTTTTTCGATCAGAACGCCCCAAGTGTTCATTTGATGAACTTCAACTATATCAAAGAATTGTTGTATTTTGTGACATTTTCCATTTAAACCCCTATTTTAAGTGTCTTAGTGGAGTAGAAGCAGTCAAATTGGCATCTAAGTGATTTCAAAGCGTTATTATGGGAAAAATCAATTTTTTTCACACTTAAACGGCAAAATCGGACAGATCGCATTATCTGATCGAAAAATGGTGTATGGACGAAATATAGAGACAAATGTCCTCTACAATTATGTAGAAGTAATCATCAAAATCGGTTAAGCACGTGTCGAGATAATTGAGGTTAAGTATAATGAAAATTTTTCTTTTCTTACTGTGGATCTGGCGTCCCTGGTGTTGGTACTACGAAGTACAAATATCCTAGAAAGTTATAGCGCTTTTCGAGACCTTTAATTTGCACCCTAACTTGTCAAAATCGGTCAAGTAGAACCGGAGATATGGCATTTTGAATTTCGTGAGAGATATTCCGTTTTGAATTGACTGTGGCGCCCCTGGTGTTGGTCCCACTAAGTTCAAATGTTCCAGAAAGTTGTAGCATTTGGTGAGATCTTTCGTTTAAGCTCTCAATCATCAAAATCGGTCACATAGAACCACAGATATGATTTTTTGAATTTCGTGAACTTTGACCCCTCATATCTTCGGTTCCATTGAAACCACAGCGCACTTACGCCACATTTTGGAAATGTCCTAGACTGGGCTACAACATACTGAAATTTCATTAACTTGCACAATGCCGTTTTTGAGAAAAATGATTTTGAATTTCGATGAATTTTGACGCTATCGCAGCGCCACCTGTGGTGACTTTTTGAACATCCATCTGAAAGTGCTCATCGAGACGAAACCAAAAAGCCAAAATTTAGCTGAAAATGTTAATTAGAACCGGAGATAGAGGCCGGTCAATATTCGAACTTTGACCCCTTATAGCTCGGGTCAGGGGTTATGGATCGACTTAGGCCTTTTTATTCCTCTATAGGTATAATCTTCAGCTACAACATACAAAAATTTCAGCGAGATGTATAAAGAAATTTCTGAGTTATTTAACTTAGAAAATTGAAAAATCTTCTTTTTAAAAATAGCGCCCCTAGCGGTAGTTTTATGAACTTGTGATGTTAGAAGGGGAAGTGGCATTTCACGAGAGCTTTCTAAAAAGCCCTTACTTTTTAAATTCTGATAATTATAACGAGAGTTATGGCCATTTTAAGAATTGTTTTTTGGACCCTTATAGCTCGGGTCAGGGCGGTCGGGGGACCTTAAGTTTGATATAGATCGAAAGGTTTAAGGTCCAGCTATAACGTACTAAAATTTGATATTGGTCAATGCCATAGCGGCGGAGCTATTGAGAAAACAATAAAAGGGGGTATTCAATATGGTGTCAATGCACCAAGTTGCAATTTTTAATCCGATATATAACCGTTTAAGCAGGGGCGCATGACATTTCCTATGTTTCCCATATGTTTCTAATGAGCCGAAAGAAATTTTGAGTTTATTAGCTGTTTTCTGTCATTGTAGAATGAATTAGCAATAAATCCTAATACAAAATAAAGGGCAATTTAATACAGAATAGGCAACCGAAAATCCCAAATTGGCAACCTACGTAGTTTTGGAGATATCTCAGGAAATGTGTACGAAAACAGGAAAAAATTTACACTAAAATTGGTCTCATTTTTCAGAGGTAATATCAGCCTCCTGCGTTTAAGAGCTCTTAAGCTCCAAACGGGACGGACGGACGAACGGACGGACGGGAACGGTTCAGGCCCGATCGAAGGACATGAGATTTTGTTAGGATTTTTCAATGACATTTTTGGAAAACTTCCAGAATTACCACAAAGCGATCACTTTCAACGAACAATATTTAAAAAAGCAACCACATGACGCCATTTTACATGTTGGCAAAAATTTTTCGTCACCTTCTTTACTTACACACCATGGCTAAGCGATCTAACCTGTGAGTGGAGAATGTATCGTCATCTGTGACAAATGGTGTTGTTGTTCGGGGTTCCTTTTTGGGTGGCGATACCATTTCATCTGTTTCCGTTGACATTTCAACATCTTCATCGCGATTCTTATTGAGATTCATCCCTTGATAGTGTGTGACAGATGTGACAGTTGGTGTCTTTGGGACAGCTGCCGGACGTACAGTGACAGTTCGCAATAAAATATCCGGAATATCCTCTTTGCGTCCATTCGAACCGGACAAAATGCGTGAGATACTGGGAAAATGTAGTACACCATTGCCAACGGATGGTGCATTGGTACCCGGACCCGATTCACTAACATTCACATAAATCTGTTGCTGTTGACCGCCATCTTGGGTCTTTATTGATGGTGTATTTAGTGCCTTTTTTCGCACAATTTCATACATATGCTGCTCATCTTTCTTGTGCTTTGGCTCAGGATCAACTGCAGCACCAGGTACACCTGATGCTAGGTCATCTGGACGAGCTGGCACAAGATCAGGCGGTCTATACGGTATCCTTTCGTAGCCGGGCACAAGACTCGGCGGTGGAATAGGTCGACGATGAAAACCGCCACTGCTGTGAATGACACCGAGATCACTATTTGTACCACGTAGCGTTGGTTTGTCAGCAAAGGGATTCTGGTATTCGGGCGGAAGGGGCGGAGTGAAGAAGGAACGTGCTGGTGGGGCATACGATGGCATATCACCCGGAAACATTGGTAGCGTTGGTCCCTTCCTGGCGTATTCTGCAAAATACAAAAAAGACAATCAATTGCCACTGCTCAAAATTCTGCTAGAAATGTGCAAGAAGAAAGAGGTTATACCTGTAGAATTTGGCAGGGACTGCAATCGATGTCTATCCTGATTGTGATGCCTATTGGGATTAGGATACGTTGGATTGCTATTACTCTTGAGGATATCGGCATTTGGTGCCGATGTTGGCAGTGCATGATCCTTCTCCAACTCTAAGTCATATGCACTCTGATTTATCACTTGATCACTCTCAAAATCGTGACCATTGTCTCTCTCTCTTTCGCGATATCTGCAAAAAGATAAACATAGTTTTTAGTTTAAGATTTAGATAGATAGATAGATAGATAGATAAAGACCGGGTTCAGATCTTAAAGGTTGAAAAGTCTTCCATAAGTATTGTTCCCTTGTTGAATATCAGCTTTCTACATCGTCTTAGAAAGGAGTTATAAGGTAAAGTGACCCCATTTTGTATGGGGGCTATCAGAATGGAGGGTGGAGGGAGGGGGTGATATGCATGGATAAAAACTTTAAGTCATACAGTGACCCTATACCGAATTTCATCAAGATCACTTTAGCAGTTCTTGTGTAATTCGTTGTCAAAACAACAATTTTTCAGAAGGATAAAGGCCTTTTTTTTACAAAGACTCCCAGCGTTTATCGTCCTGGGTCCCTGCATTTTTCTCAACCTTATATCAATATCTTTTGATCATTCTTCATTATTGTAAAAAAAAAATAGTTTTTATGCTCTAGAACTGTTCCTCCATGGTTTAGTAGAACATTGATCCCAGAACATAAGTTGTTACCTATACTAATGTCTATCCAATGACATAGGTCCCGTTCGTGGCGATTTCGGGACCGGATTTGACCATTCTCCTTTGAACGATATTTTCAAAAACCAAGGGGTTACTCAAACTTGGAATACCGACACATTTTTTCGTTAGAATCTATGGAATCCATGGAATCACTCGTAAGATTCTAATAGGATCTGAAGTACAATTCCTTCAAGAATCATTGGAATCAAATGAAATCGCAGAATCATTCTTAATTTAGCGAAAGATAAGCCATAGTACATTGCAGATTTCTATGGATTTTTTCTTATTTTCCAAAGAAGATTGGATATTTTCAAAGAATATGTCTCATTCAAAAAGAAATACAATTTCTCCCGTGGCGGATACAAGATAAAGGACCCAGTCAGCAAATATGGTTAAGGGGGACACACCCGGGATACCAGGAACAAAATCGTTCTTCAATATTTTACACAAATTAATGTGCCCATTATTTTCGATTAATAAGAAGCTCTATTTAGAGACAAGGATTCAGATAGGATTTTAGAAAGTCAGGAGCCAAATTGACGAACAATCCCCAAAAGAAATCGTTTTTTTTTTCGAACGCAAAGAACAAAAGTTTCCTAAAAAAATTGTAAAAAAAGCTTAATTATTAGACTTCGAACTTAATTAAGAATCAATAAAAGGAAAACAATCTGGAAACTTACGATCTGTTTTACAAGGAAATCACTGCAATCTTTAAGCGATTTTGAAGGATTTAGACAAAAGGTACAAAAGCGTTTTCATGGATCTGAGTAGCCTTCAGTTCCAGGAAATTGAATTTTAAGTTTGAGAATCCCAAAAGGATGTTCTTAGAGACCAAAAAAGTTTTTAAACTTTATAATGCTTGTAAATAAAAATCAATCCTATTTTAATCCGATTTTGATGATTTAAAGTGGTTCAGATAGCCCGTAATCAGATTTAATTGAATTCCAAAAAATAAATACTAGCATTTATGTTTGAAGCAAAAGGGACTAAGAGCAGCTTCCCTTTTTTTAAATTCTTAAGAAGATTTCGACAAGCTTTCTGTTAAAAGTAAACAATAAATTAATTTTCAAATCGCTTTTTTTTATGATATCTACTTATTTTCAAAGACGAAAACACTCCATAAAAAATTCGAGTGGTAATTCTGATAAAAGAATATTTTTTTATGTTTAAAATCAAAAATTTAATCAAAATTTTGATAAAAAATGGACTGATAATGCTCTGTTTTTAGAGTTTCAAAAACTTTCTTTCAAAATTTTGTTAAATTGCCTATTCCATCTCTATGCAGATGACCTTCAAATCTATGTGGATGGTGATCCTACCAGTCCCTTGGGCGCCTTTGAACATATGAATTCCAACCTTTCTAATATTGAACACTGGGCGTCTTCGAATGGTTTGCTTTTAAACCCGAAAAAGTCTCAAGCCATCGTTATTTATAAGAGAACAGCTTCTTTTGATTTTTATCCTCTACTCCTTCACGGAGAAATTATTCCCTTTGTTGATCAGGTAAAAAACCTTGGAGTAATCTTCAATTCCTCTTTGTCTTGGTCAGATCATGCCACATCAATTTGCCGTAAGGTCAACTATTCTTTGTACACCCTTCGACGCTTCCGGGACATCACACCTTATGACACTCGCTTGCTCCTCACGAGAGCGCTTCTTCGTCCTTTCTTTAACTACGGAGCAGAACTCTTCTTTTCGGCGGATAGTGACACCATCCGTCGTCTAACAGTTTCTTTCAATAATTGTGTCAGGTATATCTGTGGCTTAAATCGCCGGGACCATATCACTCCCCATAGAAATGTATTTATTGGCTATGACTTTACTTCACACTTAAACTTAAGAGCTGTGCTCTTCCTATTTAATTTGTTAATATTTGGGTGTCCTCAGTACCTGTCGAGTCTTCTGGTTAGGGGGGGCTTGGCCAGGGTTTGGGGACTCATAGTGCCTAAGGTCAGGAGTGACTGTCTTTACCGGTCATTACAGTAGACTCTTCGATATCCGGCTGACTGGGGGACAAAATGACATTTAGGTTTTTTGAATGATCAACGGTTTTTCTATATTGTGCTGTGTGAATTTATTTTCTGTCTGACAAAGAAAAAGAGAATTTTCTTCATGGTGTGCTTATGTTTCATTTTTTTTTATCACAATTATGTATTAAAAACTTCGATACAATGTTAATAATACTTTAATTCACTCTGGACAAACTTCATGTTTACTGAAAATAATTTTGAATATATCAACCGTCAGTGTTTGGCAGCTGTCACCCGGATATCGAAATGCTGGATATCGAAGAGTCTACTGTATTTGAATTCTGATTCTAACGACATTTTGTTGTCAATTTGAGTGGTATGAGTCGAAACATTTTCGGCGGCGGCAAAGCTTAATTGCGCCGGCTTTTTCAATAAAAATTATTGTCAAGGCATTGTCATTAAATTCTGTTATATTTCAACGTATTATCATACGATTTCTCTTCGGCATTGCATAAACGAGCAGTAGAAAATAAAAATCTGCTTAGCAAAATAATAAAAATAGTCACTAGAAGATTAAAAAAGGACAGCAAAAAGTTAAAATAAAAGGTAGTAAGAAATTAAAAGGGGTAGTAAAATTTAAAAAAAAAAATATTATCAGTAAAAAATTAAATATAACCAGGAAAAAAAATTAAAAATTGATGAGCAAATAAATTAAAAGCGAGTAGTAAAATAAAATATTAAAAATTACCAGTAAAAATATTCAATTTAGGCAGCAAAAAGTTTAAAAGTGATTAAGAAAAAATAAAAAATCTGGGGAACAAAAAATAAAACCTAAATGACAATAAAATTAAAAATGATCAGTAAAAGTATTCCAAATGAGCAATAAAGAATTAAAAAGTGGTCACCAAAATTAGCAATATAAAATAATATATGATGAACAAAAAATTAAAAATGAGCAGTAGAAATACTCGAGTTGATCAGTTAAAAATTAAAAAAAAAAGAGATTGGCAAAAAATAAAATGTGAATACATAAAAGTCTATCAGAAATTTTGGATTGTCTACAAAATTGTCTTCAAAAACTAACAAACAGACTAAAACTAATTTCAAATTTCAAAGATATTTTCATGAAAATTTCATAATATTTTGAAAATTTCAAAAATTTTCATGAAATTTTCCCTATTCATCCAAAGGGTCCAAACTATATAAAAGTCTCAAAAAGAGAAAGTCATCCGCGAGATAGAAATCTCAATATCTACATACTTTTAGAGCCCACTTTAGGCTTGTAATGTGCAAAATTTCACTTGAAAATGAGGAAAACTCGATGAAAAATACAGTAGAGTCTCGCTATAGTCCATATTTGGTTTCAAATTTGACACTTGGGTCGCACTATAGTCCATGTAATTTTTTAAAATTATCAACGACTTTTAGTATTGAAATTGCTCGACGGCTTCCACTTTCTTTGCGATTGTGGTACTTATCCTTGCTCTCTTCATTGTGGATCACAATTATCACAACGACTCAATAAAGTTTGCCAAAAATATTAAAATAATTATGCATGTCGTGTACTAAAAAACATAACCTAACTTGAAATCAGTGTTTTGAAATCAACGGTCGATAAATTGTGGACTATAGAGCGATGGCTTATAGCGAGACTCTACTGTACATTAAAATATTTGAAAAACTTTAAAGTCAAATTTTCTCTTAAACTATGGGAGATATAGGCCTCATACCCAATAGACTCGAGATGTGCGAAAGTTCACTTGAAAATTAATAATATATCATGAGGAAACTTTGAAGTCGATTTTCTCACTTGTCTCGCAAATGAAATAACTTCAAAATGTAACCGGATTGAAAAAATTTAGTTGCACTAATTTGATCACTTTATACAAAAACTGAACTTGAATGATGAAAATTTTGGCCGATGAAAAACGGTCAACTTTTGGAAGAAGTAAATGAAATAAGTGATATCGCTGAGGGGAGCGGGGCATTAAGATCCACTTTTTATCATCCGAATTATTAAATTTGTTTAAAACTGTTACCTATTACTAAAAATATGAATTTTCGAATTACAAAATACAAAATTGTGGCTGCAAAATAAAACATGGAATTGTTTTTTGACATATATTATCAAACTCTCCTTCATGAAAACATATATTGCAAAGTTTGCGCCTATAATCAGGGCAAGCAAATTAAATCATTATAATAAAGCAGAATAAGCGTGAATATTCGGTATATCTTCTTTCGAAAACAATAAAAGTTTCTTGTGTGAAAATACATTTATATTTGCCAATTGCGATATATTTGGTGTTAAGCATACAATTAAAGCATCTAAAATCATTTTTGAAGTAAAATTTACAGTAGACTCTCGCTTATCCGTGAGATCGGGACCAAAATGTCATACGGATTTTGAGAGTGATACCCATCAAATTGTTTGAAATCCAACGATTTTTTTGTTTACATTGAAAATTTCTGGAGTGAATCCTGACCTGACTGAATCCGACAGTCTCTCTAAACATGCGTACTGTCCAAAAAAGTTACAGTGAGTAATTACAGTAGATAGAACACATTTGCATAACAAAAAAAGATTTTTTTATGTCACCCGGAAAAAGAGTCCACTGATAAGCGAGAGTTTACTGTAACAAAAAATATGGAAATATTTCATTATGTTTAGCCGGCTGACAAAAATATAATTTTGACAGCTGCCGCTGAAATTTTTTAGACTCACACCTCCGAAGTGTCAAATTTACTGAATTTCTTTCTTTTCATTTTGTTTTTCTAATAAAATGATGTGATTTTGAGGTTTTATGTTGTAAATTGTGTTCTTAAAAGTAGTTTAAAAAGTTCTAAAACCTTCATTATTGAGAAAATTTAGAATTCCGATGCGTGTGTGATGTTATTTTGTGAAGAATTGCGGTGGTTCGGTGCACCATTTCTCAGGTGAGTTTCTTTAGAAATTGTGCAGTTTCAAAGCAAAAAACTCAAAAATTCAGGATTCATAAGCCTTACTTGGAATAAATTATTGAATTTTAAAGGAAAATAAACCGTATCGAATCGAAATCTGAGGGTATTTAACAACTTTTCAGAAGTGACTGTTAATTTCACAATTTCAAAAACCCCAATACTCCAGCCGCCATGTTGTGAGCACACCTTTTTAGTTCGTTACTTCATGGTGTCCACCTTTCCAAAAGTTTTTGTCCCACTTTCCAAAATTTTGTCCATCTTTTTAAAATGTGTTCTTTTCTCAATTGTTTGAATTTTCCAATTAATCAGTCGAAATTTGTAATAAAAGCTGTGAAAATTCTGTTAGAATACTTCACAAGGAATCCCATGACGCAAAGAAAATGACAAAAAATAAATATTTATCCAACTCAAAAATGTATTTCAAATTGAAATTTTTCTTAAGTGTCCCACTTTCCAAAGTTCACCCTAATGAATTAGTAAAAAAAAATACTAGGGTGGATACCCCGAATGATGCCACTACCCCATTTGATGCCACCTTGAATAAAATTGTATTTTTCTGAACATTATGATATTTAAAAATTATCAAATATATAACAATTGTGAGTGCTAATACCAAAGGATACTTCTGAACTGGTTTAATTGTATATTTTCTCTGTTTATTGTACATTTTCAAAATATATTTTTATATTATGTGAACGATGTGTCAAAAATGGCCGTAAATGTAGAGAATTCTGTTAAGGTTTCCAACTTTTTTCATTACTTCATTTCACGTACTCACTCGAGATATTTTATTATTGTTATCAATATTTGTAATTGCGGATAACTAAGCTTGTCTTAGATGTCAATAGCCGTACTCACTATGGCGCTGTTATCTTGTAATATCGTTATCTCGTTATGTTCTCGTAATGTATTTTATAATTGAAAAATTATAACAAGATAACAGATTACGGAGATTACGAGATAACAACGCCATAGTGAGTACGGCTAATATAATTAATTAACTATTCATTTTCTTTATGTAATTTATAGCATATTGACTCAAAATATGCATTTTAAAAAGGTGACAACAAATGTATCCTAAGGCGGCATTGAATGTGGAAAAGTGGCATCAAATGGAGACTTTTGCATAGTCACAAACAATGCCTTCTTTAGGTGCTTTTGCAATAAATCCTAGGGAAATCACCTAGATATATTGAAAGACATAGCTTCAAGGTATATTCAACCAAAATTTTATTCTTTTTGGTTGACAACTGTGAAAATTATTAGCAAGTCCATTCTAAAAGTGGCATTGAATGGTCCATCCACCCTAATACAATATAAAAGCCAATTTAATAACGAAGAGGCAACCGAAGACCTTAAATTGGCAATCTACGTAGTTTTGAAGATATCTCGTGAAATGTGTACGAAAACAGGAAAAAATTTATACTAAAACTGATCGTATTTTTCAGAACTAATGTCACCCCCATGTCCCAAATGGTACAGGAGTAGGGTATCAATAGGTGCTGACACGAGTTCTTAAAGTGTCACTAGACGTTCCTTTCACCCTACGAATTCCCATACATTTTTTGCCCATATTACCCTTTTTTCTTTGGATAAATCCAACACAGAATTTTGGATTAAATCTTGATTTTAACACTAACTTCATGGGTTATTTTAATACACATTTCAACACTTTGGGATTGTTGTTAGTTTGATATAATGCTTACCTAAATGTCGTTAGGAGTGGACTTGGAACTGTTGTTAGATTTGGTATTGGAACCGAATCTGGAATACTGCGTTTTGTTGTTGTTGAACCATAGGCAACTTTACTGAAGACAGCTGCTATATTTTGCTCTAAATTGCCAATTTGATCCATAAAACCACCATCATTTGACGGTGATGGTACGGTATTTGGTGTCTCTATAAGACTACTTCCACTACCAACACTCAAATATAGCACAATTATTATTCCAAATACCATCCTTTTGCTGGTTAATCTCATACTGAATCCCAAAGTCACTCTTAGAAGCCACTTAACTGGCATCATTAAGCCTTTTTTTTTCTATAACTTATATAGATTTTTATTATTATTTGTAGTTTTCATTAAGCACTCTCTTCTCTCTCTCCAAGTACTTTTAATTTATTACTATTTATGTCTATTTGGATTTTTTTTTTCTTAAAAATTATGTATTTTTATTTATTATTTTTTGACTCTTGACATGTCAAAATCTTCTCATCCCTTGTTTTTTTTTAAGTGTTAATTTATTTTGTTTATGTTGAAATCTCAGAATACTTCTTCTTCATGGTTTATGCTCTTTGTTTTGCTCCTTTCTCTCTCTTTCTCTCTGTGCCTTGTCTTCAAGACTTATCGGTTATTTTTTTTTTCGTATATTTCGCTTTTTGTTGAGTCCATGAAATATTATTTTTTAAAATTTTCTCGTGCTGTTTTTTTGGGGCTCTCGTGATTCTATCACGGAGTTATCCACCCCAATTTTCTTCTTTTCCTCTCAAACATTGCCGCCGCCCCCCAAATCACACAATACCACGCCCCACAAAAACACTCAATTTTTCCTTTTTTGTCGCCTTTTTGTTTTTTTTTTATTTCTTTTTCTTCAGCCCGAAAACGGGAAAAAGGAAAATGTGGAAAAGGGTGGTGAAAGGAGAAGGGGAAAGGGGGAATTAGTGGTATAAAAATTTAGGACACTCAAAACTATCTTTTTTTCTGGCTCAAATATAAAAAAAAAATGTCAATTCACAAGTCTCAAAGGAACCAAAATGTAACTTTTGAGAGAAAAATACACTTTTTTTTTTCTTCTTTTAAAAGATTTTTCACAATCCAACTGTTCTTTGTTTAAATATTCCTTTTTTTTCCTTCTTGTATTTTTACACAATAAAAAAAATAAATACACACAAAAATCTGGAGGAGTCTTTCAGTCTTTGCTCAAAGGACTTTTTTTTTTTTAAATTCCTTTTTAATGTTTTAAAAACTGTTCTTTCACTTCAAAAATTCCCAAATGGCCATTGAGAAAGTTCTACTTCATCAATAATGACAAAAAAAATAACACAACTTTTTCTTTTTGTACATTTTTCCTCAAGAACACAATAAGACACCAAAAGAAAATTCCAAAAAATTAGAAAATTTCAAATGGGGGTACCACAGGAAAAGCCTCTGTCTCAAAAATAAAAACCACCAATTGAAAAATTTAAGAGTCTCTTCTTCCTTTTCTTTCCGTTTTTTTTTCCGAGGTTTCAACACAAAACACAGAGGCAACAAATTTCACTCGATCTCACTGGAAATTTCAACCAAAAATTCTGTCTCTGCAACTCATCAAATGCCGTACATTGTCTATTTAGGCGATTTTTCACAAGATTTTCACTCAAATTGTCCGTTTTTGAATAGCCCCGCAGGACACCAGGAGACAGAGGCTCGGAATTTTTGGGTAAGAGAGACTTGACCAAATCACACAATATCCGCCATTTTGGTCCATGCAAAACGCACTCACAATACACACATCGCCAACACAGAGGCACGGTGAATTTGGGGACAAAGAAAAGGCCATTTTAAACAGATGCCAGTGTCAATGTGACATTGACAAGGCGGTTGCAGAGTGGTGAAATCATGTGGGGAATACAGTTTCACAATTTACGACCTTTCCAACGCAGTTATTCTTTCAAAATATTTAACAAAAGTCGAGAAAATCTAATAAACAATAAAGCAACGCCATGAAATTCGTGCCAACCATTAAAAGAGCTCTCCATGGTGGCCACTGCATTTTCAAAAGAAGCCGCCATTATTGCCTTCTTCTTCTTCTATTTGATGTAAGACTGTCGGATTCACTCACAGCCCAACAAAGAAAATTCCCACTTTGAATACTCTGTTGAACGAATGTATTCGGAACAGGGTTCGCTTATTATAAATCTTTACGGCATTGAAGCAATAGTTCTCCTTTATGGCCATCAATTTCTGAATATTGGGAGGCCGCTACCGGAGCGGCATGTCAAACAGGGAACTCTATTGTTCTTGGGTACAGCTTCGAATGACCCTATAAGAAATGTCACAAGAGGTGTCCATGGAGAAATTACCATGCGGAAATTACCTCGTCAGAAAAGTCTTCAAAAGTTCCATTCATCGAGATTTCGAATTGAATGTCCCTTTCCTGAGAGAAATCCGAAAAAGTCAAAATAACATTCCGGAAATGTTAATTTTACCCTGTCAGTATTGATCCGAAATCGGTGTAAATTAAGGAGACTGGGGCAAAAAGTAACAAATCGAAAATTTCATAATTCAATATCTTCCAACATAAAAAAGATAGCGGCTCAATTTTTTTTCCATAGATGGCCTCCATAGACCTTCTTCAATGTCGTAAGTTTCTTAGAATTCGAACAAGGAATTTAAAAAATATAAAATATTGAAATTTTTAGCACTGTTTTAGAAATATTTTCCTTACAGCAGATATCAATTTTTACCTATTTATTTCCCAAAATTGATGCTCTAGTGAGTATTTCCAAAATGATTTGGATTCTTTGTATACGAAGCCACTATCCGTTTTCGCATTTTCCAAGGATTCTTTTCTCCAGAAATCCTTTTATTAAAAATGACCACTTGGGGTAAAAAGTATCAAAAGGTATGGGGCAGAAAGTAACAAAAACCGAAGTAATTTATGATGCCTTACGGCGAAAAGAAACGTCATTGCCATATGTCGTCGCTTGTTTATTTTTCATATGTCAAACGATTTGCAGTGTCTTGTGTATGGTTTTTTTATTTCACCAAATTTCTAAAAGTCTGAAAGTTGCTTATTCTATTTATTTAGAAAAAGACGTACCGACAATAGCGTGCCTTTTTCTCTATTGATGTGTCCTTAGTTCGGAGCAAAATGATTGATAGAAGTCCACGAACTGTCCCCAGAGCACAATCTACAATCCCACTTGGCACTATTTCTCATATAGCTTCATCAACGGTTCCTGGCAAGACGTATGCCAAAATCAAAATTTTCCCATGCCAACCAGAAATCATGCTAATAAAGCCTGGACTTTGAGATGCTCCTGAGATTTACATGTAAGTAGAGGTGAGAGTGTCAATTTACAGCTCCACCGGAAGGTTTTACTTTCACGAAAATTTTTCCGCGGCTGTTCTTTCTTTTGTAATGATGATGTGCTTCCTTGCTTCGATCGTTCCTTTTTAGTTTGCAGGTGGGAAGCTAAACTAGTGGCTAGATTTTTTTTTATGAATCCACATAGGTTTTCCGGAAGAACAAGAAGTTTCCACAGTGTCCACATCATGCTCAAACTGCTCTAATAAACAACCTTAAAGCTCTTGAAGAACCGCATTGTCCGGGAAACTGTGTATTATCAGGGTGCATTGTGATTCACCAGAAGGAAGGTTTACAAGGCAAGAAGTTCAAGTAATTGAATTCAAGGGCCAAAGACAGTGATGGTAATAAAGATCCGAAAAAAAATGATACGCACAGCCCAATGTACATTCTGGAGGATAAAAATTCTGCTAAGTTTTACTGAACATAAGATATAGTTTAAAAATAACACAAAACACTTCTTTCCATTATTTTCTGTTTTGTTTTTATTCTGCACTTAAATGACATTTACTCGACAATCTTCGGCAGATTTCGTCAAGTGCATCTCGCTCAATTCGCCATTTTCGCATTTTTAGAATGGTTGAATAGAATTTCCTTGCCAAAAATAGCCTTGGGAAAATCACTTGAAAAACTCTTTTCTCGATCAGATAAAGATATTGCTGTTCTTTAAAGGTGTAGAGGAATAAATTTCCTATGAAAATATGTCATCCAGGTATTTATTAAATTTACGGGAGCTCGTAATAAAGCGAATCAAAATGTAATAATTTTGCCCCATGCCTGATACTATTTGCCCCAGCAATTTTGAGAATGGTCACAAAATTACCTTTTAGAAAACGGCTCGATAAATGTATTTCCTTAAAAAATAGAAAGAAATGACTTTCACAAAGTTGTAGAGCATTAAATTTCCTATAAAACTGCATTAATTAGAAATTTCTTTGGTGCTCGGGTAGCTTGTAAAAAAATAAAATATCCGTTTAGTGACTTTTTACCCCAGTCTCCCCTACCCTTTTTAGGTTTATCAGAGTTTAAAGTTACCCTTTTTCATGTTAATTCTAACCCTCAAAAAGGTGTAAAATTAACATTAAAAATGTTAATATATTTTTACACCTAAAAAGTGTTAAAGTTATGAGGAAAAAAAGTGAATGTTAATTTTTCTCAAGAAGAATTTTCCAGTGGATGGCGCGGATATTTTTCTTTATAGGGGGGACAGAAAGAAAGACCCTGTAGCAAAACTGGGATAAATTTCCCCAATATCTCTGACAGCAGAGGAAACCATATGGACGTGTCCGTCAACCTCAGAAAAAAAATCAACAGAATTTTCTGGTACAGTGCCCGCTCTCTAATCCGGATCGCCGTAATCCGGACGAGTTATCGACGGTTACATTTAAAATACTTTTGAGGTTATGTATGCATGCGTGTTCAGCAATGAAAATTAATTATCCTGTGATGTTTTTGTTTAATAAATGAAGTTATGATAACATAGAATTCTCTAATTATGTCTTTTTAATCTTCTTTAAAACTTTTATTCTAATTCTACAAAAAAAACCTTGTATTATATTTTCGAGACGTTGAACAAATTCAAAAAATCCAACCGGATTACGAAGCGGACATCTGTCATATTGTCTCCCAATCATCCGGATTACAAAGCGGGCACTGTAATTTCCAAAGATATTTCCTACAGCCCTATAGCCAACGGCCGTAGCAATTGCACTGGATTGTCAGCAGTCTTTTCTGCCATGTCCGTGGAGTTTTCCGCTAAAAAGCCGTATAGAGTTTCCTGGAGTTTTCCGCTCAAATCTCTGGTGCGTAACACGTCGATGCACAGCTTTTGTGTCAGTCGCATTCAAAATCAATTTGTTTACATTTTGACAAAATAAATAAAAGAAATTATTTTCTTATTAACTAATTTTTCTCTTTTTTAATTTTCTTAATTTTATATTTTCTGTCTCATATTATAGGGTAGAGTTAGCCCCAATGGGCAAACAATTACTATCAATTACTAACAATTACTGTATCGAAGTTTTTAATACATAATTGTGATAAAAAAAATGAAACATAAGCACACCTTGAAGAAAATTCTCTTTTTCTTTGTCAGACAGAAAATAAATTCACACTGTACAAAATAGAAAAACCGTTGATCATTCAAAAAACCTAAATGTCATTTTGTCCCCCATTCAGCCGGATATCGAAGAGTCTACTGTAATTATTAGGCGGTATAAATCGGCAGTCAGCTGTTTAATAATTCGGAAAAATCCTCTCTATTTCCACGATTTTTCAAAGATTTCCTATTTGTAAAAATCACTCTGAGCCATCTTGGTGACTTTTGGTGGAAAATTCCTTTGGAACCATAGAAGAAATTTCCTTCTGATGCATTTTTTATTGGGTTCTCGACTATCCCATTAACAAAATCGTTCCCTGCGGTTACGGAAGCTTCTGCCCTTTCCATGGAACTTCCATTGGATTTTCCATGTGGTGTCTCCATTGGGTTTGTGGTCAAATGTTCGGCGTCGTGTAAACAAATTAAAAAGATCTTTCGGTTTCTTTCCGCGACACCGTCTCCGGCCATTTCTTTTGTTGTTCTCTGTGCCAAAAAAAAAACAATGTCTGGAGCTGTTATTGAGAATTTGAGTGGAAGAAAATTGTTGGTAATTGTTTGTGGTCTTCTGATATGTCAAATTATTTGTTTTCTCATCGGCGGCTTAGGCGGTAAGAGGAGTCAGGAAGAAAAAAAAAAGATAAAAATAGTCTCTGGAGAGTGAATATCCTTTTTGTTTGGTCTGTGTACAGCTCCTGTGCCAAGTTCTGTCCAGACAATTTTGCCGACAGTGTGCCAGGACAATGGAAACAGCTTCAATGACAGCACAAAGTGGTTCTGGACTCGCGGAGAGGGCTCCTGTACGGCACAGACGTCAATTGAGGACAGTGTTAATGTAAGGAGCAATCCCAGAGCTGTTATGGCCTTCCAGATGCCACTGCCACGCGATGGTCACATCCTGGACTTCAGTCGATGGCAGCAGAGTCTCATTGGGATGCTGCAGCTGGATATTAAGTTGACAGAAGATGCTACTGTCCTGCCTCAGGCCATTCCCATCACTCTGGACGCCAGGCTGGCTTTTGCCAATAAGCATCAGCCAAAATGGGAGAAATTGGCCATTTCGCTGGAACAGAGGCACCTGGAGTGTCAAACTGAAGCCTATCACATTCTAAAATGTGATCCAGTGGCTCTGTTTGAGCTCGGTTCACTCCATCATGACTACTATTTGCTCAATATCAGGTAAATTATATTTTCAGTCTGCCCAAGTAGCACAGATGAGTCGTAATGTAATACAATTTTGGTCGTCTGTAGTACGTGATGTAGTACAAAAACTATGTCAGAAAGTGGTCGTACGACATTACAATTGGGAAAAATGTGACGACCAATTTCGGGTCGTAGCGGCTCAATTTTGGATACGCTGACGACCACCTCACGACTCAAGCGATTTGGCTAAAAGTTCCAAACATCAAAAAGAGATGGCACCTTTTGACTATCGATAGATGGCGCCACACGAACGTCCCACTTTTATTCTCACGTTTTCTCTTTCTTTTTCTCCAACACTTTTCCCCTCATCAATTCTATGAAATTGCATCTATTTATTAACATGTTTAATCCGATTTTTAATGTCGATTATGATTATAAATAATTATGCGACACATTGTTACCGATAGAGAATTGCGTAAATTAACAATAAAATACGGTCCGATTATAAAATTTATTATTTTTAAAATATTTCATTTAAATAAATCTTGAAGCGTATCTTTATTTCCTAAAATAAAAGAATATTCTCAATTTACAAAAAAAATCATATTAAGGGATTTTTGATGAATTTTCTTTGAAATCAATACTGATTCATGAGAATTTTTCAGATTTTTTCATGCATTCCCCACGTGGCATAAAATGACGCCATCACGGGACTCTAAACATATTTGCTCAGACCATTAATTTTTTTTCGCAGATATTGCATTTGATTAAAAAAAAGTAATTACTGTAATATTGTAGATTGTGCAATTTTTTCTAGGTTTATTAATTTATAAAAATACTTATTTTATTGTAGTTTGGCACACAAATAAAATCGTTTCACCTTGTTTTTTGGAGTTAAAAAAATATAGCTCCGATTCTACTAAACCGATAGAGTTTTTCATCCCAGCGAGCACAGTTACCGTGTAAACAGACGGAATTCCCACGGGAATTCCCATGAGATTTTCCATTCCGGATGGGAATTCCGGATGGAAATTCCCATATTGAACTGTCAAATTTTTACCATCCGCTCTATGCGCCTCTGGTGGACTTCAAGCGCAACACAAAAATGCTCCGAAGATTTGAATTTCAAATTTTGTTTTTTCCGAATATAAATAACGGAATGTGTATTTAGAAGATATTTTACGTACTTTATTTTATTAAAGTGGCTTTATTATACCACAAGGATATTAGTAATATTATCTATTAATACATTTCATGGAAAATCTTTTAAAATTTCTCGAGAAATGATTAGAAACGTTGTTATAGCGTAAATATCTTGTCAAAAACCCCCAATTAAAGTGGATAAATCAACGACAGGCTTTGGATATCTTTGCTGATAGGACCTATTGATTAATTTTCGTTTAATTGTAGTGCTGATAATTTAAAATTTTATAAAGTGTTGGAAGAAAATGTATAAAATATCCCTGGGTGACCAAGCAGTCAATCCATTCAGAACAGAGATGTTTACAAAGATTAGTTAATTGTATAATAATTGAATACAGTACCCAGCGAGCACAGTTAGCAGAATAAAATAGGATTTTCAGCATTTTTTTGCTGAATCGCTCTGCTGGCCAATCAGCAGCTCTCGAATAAAAAGTGCTAAGCAAATACATGAAAATGGCACTGTTTAGCGCTCGCAGTGGATGATGGCAGAACTAAACACTGCCGCTAGATGGCGCCAGGAAGCACTTAGCAGCAAATTTTCTCTTTCATTTTTTTTCTTTTTCTCTCAAAATGTCAAAATAGACTTGGAATTTCCTCTGAAATTATTTATCAACTTGGGGGATATTATAATCACGATTTTTATTACTTATATTATTATAGGAATTATGCTGCGGTATGCTGTCTATAGAGAATGGTGAAATAAGAGTATTAAACATACTCCCGACCAAAAATGTTGCATTTTTTACTGAATTTCGTCATTATTTTCTTGAGAAAAATTATTTTTTTCTGAGGAAATACTCAGTCGGGGTTTATAAAATGATTCATTATTTATGAAAAATATGTTTTTTCTTTTGTAAAAAAGCATATTTTCCTCAATTTTCGCAATTAAATATTGGTATCTTTCCTGGAACAGCCATTGATGTATTATGCTCACAGTCGGTCACAACTATTGTAATTGATCTTGAAACAGGATTTTTCTACTTTTTTTTTTTAACTTTTTTATGGTAAATAAAGTTGCAGATGCATTTAAAAAAATCCATTTAAAAGTTGTGACTCCCCCACTTAACTCTTTCGCCTCTTTTGGGACTCTGAGTACACAAAGCAGCATATGAATACTCTTTAGAAAACAATGTTTTGTTTTTAATTATTCAGAACTGATAAAAATCCGATTCTTGTGAATGATTACAAACTATAAGGATGTCTAAATGTAAAATATTTTTTTGTAGGACCTCAATTAATTTCTGAGCAAAGATATTTTTGATTTAAAAAAAAAAGTGAAATTGGCTTGCAGCATATGCTGCGGTCCGGAAAGAGTTAATGAGTTCAATAATGCCTTTTAAAAATACTACAAAAAAATTTCTATGGATACTACAAAATAAAATATAATTGTTTTATCACAATTTAAGTTGAAAAATTTACATAAAAGCGTTTTTGTTTGTTGCGGCAAATGCGGAAAATATATATTTTTTTATGTTATAAAATGTTTTATATTTTACAAGTGAAATAAATGTATGATCCGTGCACGATGCATATGCATAATGTATATGCTGCACTTTTATATTTATAAATTTTCAATTATAAATTTTCTGAAGCGCATTTTTACGCAAAAAACTACTTTTATTATCGTGGTAAAATAACAAACCAACAATTATCGTTTTTTTAATACTGTACGTATTCTTTTTTAAATGAAAAATTTATTCAATTTGATGATTCATTTTTTAAATTAAAATGATATGCATTTAAATTTTGTAGAAGAGAGTTTTTAAATACCTTAAAAGTCAGGAAAATATGCTAATTTGTTAGAAATCATTTCAAATAATTTTGAGTAGACTGTGTATACCATTAAATAAAATTTATAGAGGCTCTAAATTCTATATGTTCTTGATCTTCTTAGTATTTCCATGAGGTTCCGAAGTTTTTTCAATATTTCTCGAATTTAGAATTCATTAAATATCAAAATATCTTGAGAATTCCTAAGAATTTCTTGGGTTATTAATTTTCTAAAATCACAGCGGACAAGAATTCTTGGCAATGCAATTTTAATTTAGGTGTAGTATATTTTTTTATAAATGAATTCACAATATTTTTTGATAAAATTAGACAAAAAAAAAAAAAATAAATTTATTGGTCGGAAAAGGTTTAAGAATACATATTATTCAAAATATATTATAAATATGATTTTTTTAAATTTTTGTGAATTTTAAATTTTTTGCTTTATTTTTTAATGTCAAATGTGGTTATTGTAAGAATCATAAAATTGTAATAATGGAAAAAGGTTAACCTTAGCTTCTACTCTAACTCAGCAAAGACAAAAACCAAGTGCATTAAAGTCTCTCACTCGATTGGGGAAAAAGAATAACTTTGACTAATTGCCGCTGGGATCGCTAGTGTAACTTCGAGGTCAGCAGAGCTCAGCTGAAAAAATATATGTTTTCAGCTGATTTGAAAAAGCTTAGCATTTGGTGCTCGCTGGGATTAGGACAAAGTTGAAAATATTTAAATTACCGACAATCCTCAAAAAATGATAAAATGAGAACTTTAGAAAATTTTAGATAAATAGTTACGGTTTGCCAAAGTGATGAGTATTCCATTTATTGAAAGCAAAGTCAGTTCAAAATCAAAGTGCAATATAAGTTACTAATTAATTTACAAGTTAATAATTTAATTAATAATAAATAATTAGTTATAAGTTATTAATTAATTTATAAGAGGCTTTTTAATCCATTCTTACCATAGCCACGTTCATTATACGCAAATTTAGACATTTTGAATGATTTACAGTAGAGTCTCGCTATAGTCCATATTTGGTTTCAAATTTGACACTTGGGTCGCACTATAGTCCATGTAATTTTTTAAAATTATCAACGACTTTTAGTATTGAAATTGCTCGACGGCTTCCACTTTCTTTGCGATTGTGGTACTTGTCCTTGCTCTCTTCATTATCGATCACAATTATCACAACTACTTAATAAAGTTTGCCAAAAATATTAAAATAATTATGACAACATTACATGTCGCGTACTAAAAAACATAACCTCAGTGATTTGAAATCAACGGTCGATAAATTGTGGACTATAGAGCGATGGCCTATAGCGAGACTCTACTGTATTTCTGGCAAAAATTATATTCTAGAGAACCTCGTTAATAGAGTTTTAGTTAATTTAGTCCAATATTTACTTGAAAAAGAAAAACATAATCCCACAGGGGTGGAAATGCATTTTATTGTTCTTTTCTGACTGCGTGAAGTCATGCAAAGTTTTTGCTCAAAATGGAGGATGGAAAATTTTACATCCCGTCGAATTTGTCAAAATTAGTCTTCATCGTCTTTCCGGATTTGAATTCTGCTTGCCAATTTGTTTTCTTAGATAGTTGTTCTATCCAAATCAATGGAGTTTTTAATGAATGAATGTAAAGTATTTAAATTCAGTGACCGTCAAAGTTTAATAGAGGGTTCCCGTGCGTCCATAATAGATAAAAAAAAAGTTTCTTTTCAAAAAAAAAATTATCTATTATTTTATAGGGAGTTATTTCTAAAATATGAAAATTCTATTTCAACTAGTACATTGACTGAATGGGTTGACTATTTGATACACATATTTCCAGAGTCATTCAAATACGCAAAATTCCCGAGCACCATTTGAATTGACCAAATTTCCCTCAAAATACTTCTGAGCTCTGATAAATTTCAAGTAGTTTTAGAAGTTTTAATTCTTAATTCAATTTAAAATAAAAACGTGAATAAAATCTAATGTGATAGCACAGCAAAATTAAAATAAAATGCTTAAAACATGATAATTTATTTCAAACCATTTTAAGTCCACCATTAAACCAATTAAAGTGACAGTGACACAGGCTCTAACTTCTAAAAATTTTCTTATTTCCATTAGTTTTCAAGTTTAAATCAAGATTTCCCGGGTTTAGAGTTCCAGAGGTTGTTGCGGAGTTACAAAGCCTCAAGCAAGCTCCTGAACATTACTTGAAATATCAAATAAAATATCGATAATTCTCAATAATTTCTTGGTTTACTAATTCTTCAAAGCAGCGCTCAAGAATTTTTTGTATTTATAATTTTGGGCTGGTATAAATTTGGCTTCATAATATTCAATAGTTTTTATTATAATAAAATTGAACAATATTAATTCAAATTGTCGTTAAGAGATTTAAAATTACATAATTTTGAAAATTTACATTAATTTCTTCATTTCTCCGAATTTTATTTTTCTTTCTTTATTTCTTAACGTTTCGTGGCTATTATAAGAATCATAAAATTATAGAATGAAAAAGATTACGTTTAGCTTCTATTTCAACCCAGACTGGGACAGTATAGCTGGGTTTCCTCAGCGACGACAAAAACTCTATCCATAGCGTCTCCCTCTATTGAAAAATGAAAAGAGGCTAAATTTTGACTAATCGCCGCTACGATCGCGACTGTTCTTTTAAATTTTAAATTTGGAGTTCGCTGGAGTCATCAAATGTACAGCTTTTGGATACTTTTACGACCAACTTTTACAATATCCAAAAATCGAATAATATTTTTTGATTTTTTTCGTGAAAAATGTAAGTCATTCATTTTCTTGCGAAGAGGGGAGTTTCTAGGACCCAACAGAGCACTGGAACTCAATTGATTAAACAAATAAAATTATTAAGTTGTCTTTAGTCGTAAGGTAAGGGGCTGTATGTCGGCCACTTAAGGATGAGTTTTATGAAAAACTTATGTAAAAGGACATTTAATTTGCCTGTTTTGATCAAATTTTCACCCTAAGTTGTAGTATAGATCTTTGTCCATCTGATTGTACACTTTATTTGGAGATAAAATAATTTTAGATTATTAAAAAATTAAAATGTTTTAATAATGTAGAGTGTTCCTCAATTCGGCCACTTCAATATAAGCGTTTCTCTACTCGGCCACCTGGGGTTCCTCTAGTCGGCCACCCATTTTTCAAATTTTAAAAGCCCGTAACGTTTTTACGGACTAGAAAAGGATATTGAGAAAGAAAGAAAGAAAACCTTTAAAGAATAGTAATTTTAAGAAAACAAAAACTTGTAAGGGAAAAAATCTTTTTATTCTTTTATTTAGCACCTTTTAATTTTTTCAGTCGTTTTGAGCATTTTTGATTTTCTTCTTCTTTTATTGCTCTTTTACGGAGCCGCTCCATTTTCTTCGCCTCCTTCTCTCTCTCTTTTTCCTCCCTTTCTCTTATTTTTTGCTTTTCTTTTTCAATTCACTCTCCGTTTGTTAGGGATAGTGGTCCTTCAGCTCTCTTACATTTTTTCCTGTCAACAATTTTTTTCTTCGGCCATTCAAGATATCCGGCTAATGGAGTGGAGGGTGTGGACTGAGCTGGCTGAGCTGGTGAATGCGAGAAAATTGGAAAATCCACGGAATTGGACGAAGTTGGTGAAGGCGATAAGATCGCAGCATTCTGTGAAGGTTCAGGTTTTTTAATTTTTTTCCACAAACGGAATAGTTCCTGATACTTACTCGATTGGCCCCCTGAAAACACCATAGTTCTCGTCTGACAGGAACTGCTCCAGTATTTTTGGTGGCAAATCCTCTTCAATGGAACGTACCGAGAACATATCGGAAGCATTCGTTGATGATGCAAGCTCAGGGCTCTCATTTTGAAGAAAATCATTTTCAATATCACTCGTGATAATTTCCTCTACAGTCTCTTCAGTCATGGCATCATTTGGGGAAACTTCTGCCAATACATTTCCGCCTTTAGGGCATAGGGCCATGGCAGTTTCATCACAGTTGAAAATCCGCGATGGATCTATATTAATTAAATCCTTTTTAATGAGAAAATCTTCCACCTGAAATAAAACATGAGCATTTTACTACCGATATTAAAGTCAATTAACAAAATCACTTACCTTCGAAAACCACATCCTGATATCTTCCTTCGTGATTTCTGCTCTCGCAGTAGATAGATTTTGGGAAATCCTCTCAGACAGAATAGGGTGCCTTCGCATGAAGGACCTGTACCAAGTTCTTCCAGGTCTGTTATTTTTGAATGGCGTTTCTTTTTTTGCTGCGTTGCAAAGCATTTCTGCGGTCTCGAGTAGATGGTTTTTGGTAACTGGTTGCCCTGCTTCAGCACAGTTCAAAACCCACTTCACAATATCATCTTCCTCTTCTTTCGTAAAATAAGTTTTCCCTCCAGCCCATCTTTCCTCTGGGGATTTGCAGGAAAGCTTATCTTTCAATGTTGCTCTAGGAACTTTGAATGCTTTAGACGCACTTCTAATAGACTTAGTACCATTTCGGATTGCTTCCAAAGCATTTTTTAGTCTGGTGTGCTCATAGTTCATTATCTTTCGTCTTCCGGGCATCCTACAATAGACAGAAATTGAGGTTATGTACTATACTTTCACCTATTTTCTTCAGAAAAGCACACAGATGTTTGAAATTCTGCAGAATATTAAAGAATAGTAGGCAATTCTGCAAGTATACTCTCTTTTTATTGTGCACATCAAGTATTTTAATAATAAAAATTAAGAGAAATATACTCACTTGGAGATTCCGTGTGCGCAAAACACTCAATGGCAAATAAATGTTTAAATCGCCGTCTGGCAGAGAATAGATGAACTAATAGTATTAGCCGGCCGAATTGAGGAACATGGCTTTAAAATTTCACACCTTCACATTTAAGACAAAAAATTAATATTTTTATCAATAATGAAAATAAATTTATTGCACAGTGAGTTAGTTAAAGTTCTCAACTTGCGGTTTGACTCAAAATTTGACTGCTAAAGTAATCTGTACAGGTAATAAATCGAATAACTCTTTGTGAAAAAATGTCGTGAATATTATAAAGAACATCAAAATATGCTGAAAAATGGCCAATATTGCTTAAGGTAAATTTGAATCCTCTGACTTTTAATAATTTTTTTTAATGTTTTGTGTCTAATTTCATTTGTATTCTCGGTCATTTTTGTTATTTCTACAATTATTGACCTTATGATGTTATAAAACTCCTGGAATATTATTCCAAAATTATATAATATGAATAAATAATTCCACCGGCCGACTTGAGGAACACATAGTGACCGACTTGTTAAACGGCCGACTAGAGAGTAACTTACCTTATTTGGGTCTTTTTGTGGCAGTCGTTAGGATATCCAAATTAGAGTTATGCCACGTCGTGCTACTTGGGAAACCATGTAAGAGGGGCTGACCCTATAGGTTTTGATTTAAATAAATAAATTGTAAATAGTAAAACCTTTTCCCTTGGTCCAAAATTGGCAAATTTGCTGGTGCTCAATATCAACAGAATCGTAATAGTATCTACACGTCACTGGCAGTTCGATTTGGCCCACTTTATAACTTGAAACATCTTACGCACCCTGTAATCTGTTCTTGTATGCTAATCCGGAAAGAAGTGACCAAATTTATTAACCTATTTTTCTTTCATTGTAGATTTCCCGTGGATACAGAACGTCAGTTGAATCTCCAAATTGAAGAGATAACCGAAGCAACTGTAACGGCTATCTACCAAAATGGCGGCTTCACAAAAGTCTGGCTCGGTCTGAAGTTTGTATTTGCCGTTACTGTTGGCACGATGCTCGGATGGTTCTGGCATCGAGTGCATCAATTGCAACGGAAACCTGTTCTTCTGGAGTGGATGCTAATGGGTTTGGGTGGTGCCATGACCCTTCTAAATCTACCAATTGAACTGGCAACATTGTCAATGGATATGCCATTTATGCTCTTACTAACTGACATCCGTCAGGGTATATTCTATGCTGTTCTCCTGAGTTTCTGGCTTATCTTCACCGGTGAACATCTCATGATCCAACTTGACAATCAACGAACAACCCTCTTCAACTACTGGCGCCATCTCAGTGCAGTTGGTGTCAGTTGTATTGCTCTATTTGCATTTGATATGTGCGAAAGGGGCATTAAATTGCGCAATCCTTTCTATTCTGTCTGGATATCACCACTAACAGCCAATATTGCATCAATTTTTATTGGTATTGCAACAATATCTGCCGTGATCTACTTTGTATTTCTCTGTTTTATGGTGTATCGGGTGATGAAGAATATTGGAGCTAAAAAGACATCAATGTCAACAATGTCAGCTGCTAGACGACACAGATACAATGGTATTATCTATCGTTTTCAATTTTTGATGCTAGCAACAATTGTTTGTGCAGCCTTTACCGTTGTTGGCTTTGTGATGGGTCAAGTGGATGAGCAACAACTAAAGTGGAATGAAACAACGAGTATTGAGATGAATTCGGCTTTTTTGACCGGTGTCTATGGCATGTGGAATATCTATGTTGTAGCACTTCTAGCACTCTATGCACCAAGTCACAAAAAGCATCAACAAATTGTACCACCACCGTCAAATATGTCAACAGAAGAAATTGAATTTAGCAATTTTCCAGCTGAATCAAATCCCAGTGAAATTTCATCCTTAACCTCATTTTCGCGCAAATCAGCCTTCGAATGAATCAACAAATAACACCAATATTGCTCATTCTTTTTTGTTGTTGTTGTTTGTGTCCAGTGAATAATTGCGATGTCTCTCCAAAAAAAAAAAAAAAACAAAGACTTAACAATAGTATTATTAATTAATTTTTCAATTTGTATTTCGGAATAAATTATGCCAAGATGTAATGTGAATTTTAATAAGAGACTTTCAACAGAAAAAAAATGCTTCAAAACCTTCAAAAAAGAGCACAGGACTTTTCGACATTTCGACATAGCTCTCACTGATATCCCTCTCTCTCTTCTTTTTATGTTTTTGACTGTCAGACTCAATCAGGTCCATATAGCCATTTCGCTCTCTTATTCACATATACGAGTTCCATCTGTTTTATCCTCCTTATCATTCTTCTTTTTTTTGCTCCATCACAAATCCTTTTTTTGCTCCCTTATCCTTTATCATACTTCCTTCTTGATATTTTTGCGTTCAGTTTGTAGCTTTCAAGGACGGTGAAAAACTGTTTTCCAATTATTCACCGGACGCGCTTCGATCAAGGATCGAACCGAGGGCCTCTGCGTCACAAAGCCAACACTTTGCCCATTGAGCTACCGAGACCCCTTCACTGATATCCGGCTAACGAGAGGACAAAATAGCCGTACTCACTATGGCGCTGTTATCTTGTAATATCGTTATCTTGTTATCTCGTTATGTTCTCGTAATGTATTTTATAATTGAAAAATTATAACAAGATAACAGATTACGGAGATTACAAGATAACAACGCCATAGTGAGTACGGCTAATGACATTTTCAGAATTGTCACTCGGTTTCTGATTCTCCTCGTCGTGCCTTGTTAAGCTTTGTACATTAGACTCTTTCTCAATCGGGAATATGGGGCAAAATGTCATCCGGTTTAGCGATAGATTTGAGCGTCAAAGCCTCTGTAAATTCCACAAAAAGCGCTCAATTATAAAGAATCACGATAAAATAGGAAGAACTACAGCGAATTTGAGCAAATTAGCTTCATAATTAAGCGTGAAAATTGTCAACAAAATTTGACGCCCGATTGATAAAGAGCCGATTGAGTGAGAGTCTACTGTATTTCTCATCCTCTTTTTGTCCTGAATTGTCACTTCTGACTGTCGGCCATCTGTCTGACTGTCTGAATTGTCGGCCCTTTTTTGATTCTCAGATACAAGTGACTATAATACTACTCCATAGGGGACTATATTCAAATTCAAATAGAGCTGTTGAGTGCTGTTGTTGCTTATGTTTCATTTTCCATCACAATTAAGTAATCACCGTGTCACAGGCTTTGATAAAGTGAAAATAACACGTTAATTCACGCAGGGAAAGCTGCATCTGCATACTGTCAGTCTTTGGCACAGTAACTGCTGTCAGTGTTTGGCAGCTGTCAATCGGATATCGAAGAGAGCAGTGTCGTACATTTGACAGTGTCACCTGGATATTCCAGACAGAGGAACCAACATATAAGGAAAAAGTCGAATCCAAAGACGTCTAAAGATGGAAAACAAAATGAAGTCAAGGGTTCGGAGAATCGTCGTTGTTACCGTTGTAATGCGGTGGGTCACTTGAGGAGGAATTGCCAGAAATAAAACTTCATGAAAATGGGATTCAGGGCGGAGTTTCATGAGAAAATTATTTCCTGAAGTTTGTAACTCTATCATTGTCTTTAATGCCACTTAAATATTCGAACTTGAATTATTGAGGATGTTAGGGGGACATTGACGGAAATAAAGAGTTTATTCAGAGTCAAAATATATTCTATTTTGGGACTCTGACAGATCGAATTATTGATCTGGTCAGCCTGGTAACACACGGGCTAGTCAAAGAAGATATCTAACCCATGCAACAATTTGAGGTTATATCTTTTCAGAGTTTTGGCGCCGGACAACACAAGGGAAAGAGCTCCAACAGGCCTGGACAGTACACGGATTTTGTGTGCTGGACAAGTGATGCGGAAAATCGGTTGCAATAACCGGAATCACTGGTAAAGCTGGAAAATGATGCGGAAAATCAGTTTTGCTGGATACAGAGGCAATAACTGGCATCATTGTTCACTTCAGTCGTGAATTTTGCGACTGGTCTGCATTGTTCTTTGCTTGAATTATGAGTTTCTCGACTGTTAATTTTTGTAGCACTCAAAGTCGAATAAACTAAATTTAATTTAACGTAATGTGCCAATACCGTTGCCAGGGGACGGCAACACGTCAGGAATGGCCGTATGTAGAACAATGCATAACAGATTCGATGAAATTTATTAAAGTTCCCATTAGAGTAGCATAATTAATACTTGAGCCATCATCGTATCTGTGCTCGCTGGGATAGATGCCGTCACTTAAGGTGTTGACGTCTTGAGGGGAGCTGTGCGCACGTCCTTTTCTATCAGTCAGTCTATCGTTGCCTTTTGGTGAGTGCAGTGGGTTTGCGCAGGGATGCAGCTCTCCAATGGGTAACGATAATTCTCCCGCGAGTATCGGAATTTTCGTGGTGGCTCATCGCGATTTAATCTCTTTTAATTATCCTTTCTTCATTTTGTAGTGGTAGTCGCCAGGATTTGAAAAAAAACGTCACCGAGATTAATTTTTAAAGCCAATTTGTGAAGTTCAATTAATGAAATTTCACTAAAAATTGGTGTAAACATAAAGAAAATAGTTTTTAGAATTAGTTTAGTGACATAGAATTGGTTAAAAGGCGTGATTTGATAGTAAAAATGGGCTAAATATGGGTCACCCAGCGACTTTTGCAACATTTTAGAATTCGTGGAAAATTATGAAAATGACGTGGAAAATCGGTGATTTATGAATCAGAAAAGAAAATTGGAGAGTTTTGGAAGCACTTCTGACTATTTCTTTTCTAAATTATCCGTGGAAAATCTTCTAAAAATTGCCTTGAAAAAGTGCCTGCTTTGCTCGAAGAAATGCACCAAGACGGTTCAGTTGTCAAATGGAAAATGGCGGACAATGCCCTTTGGGACATTTCTCTTAATGTTTTCACGTCATTTTGCACGGAAGTAAGCAAATTCCCGTAGTTAATTCATCAAAAATTATTAAAGAAGTGGTCAGTGAAGTGATTTGTGGGAAAATTCTGTGAATTTTACTGCTTTTTCTTGTGTTTTTTTTTAGTGTGAAATCTGCCCTCGAAAATTGCCCTGCAGACCGTATTTGTCATCTGTTTTGGGGCTCTTGGTGGCTTTTTTTTTTAGACATCCTGATACTCTATCTTCTTGGGAAGAGGCCCTAGAAGTTCTAGGTAGCCTCCCAGAGAATCCGTGTACTGTTAGGAAGCCTTCCGGATACAGAAACTAATTCCATTATATGACCAGAAGTGTCATTGACTAGAAAGAAATTCCTTTTTGTCCTTCAAGAATTGTAAAAATTTCACATCCTTTGCACTGTAAGGATTCTAGAATAGTTTCTTTTTCTTTGTAAAGGAAGAAGAGAATAAAAAAGTTACAAGAAAGATTAAAATTTTCCAATTTTCTATCAGTGTTCGTTAACCCATTTTCTTTTGGTCTCGAAAAAACCTGCAAATTTCACAAATTTATCACAATTATCATATTTTTTAACTTTATTAGCTCTCTCTCAACATAGTTAGGCAAGAAGAATACCTAAAGAATAATCAAAATTCATAAAAACATTAAAAAATAAATGCAACATCAGCCACTTTTTCTAGTGTTGCCAGATTTGAATGCAAAAACGACTTTTTCCTTTAGTAGTGGTTCCTCTGGTCGTTTTTGCATTCGAATCTGGCAACATTAAAAAAAGTGGCTGATGTTGCATTTACTTTTTAATGTTTTTAGGAATTTTTATTATTTTTGAGGAATTCTTCTTGCCTAATTTTGTTGCAAGATGACTAATAAATATAAAAAATGTGATAATTAGAGCTGGCCAAAATATGCAAAAAAAAATTGCGAAATATGCGACATAAAAATGCAAGGAAAATATGCAAAGGAAAATATGCAAGGAAAATATGCATTTATTTATTTTATTTTTTAGCCAAATAGGAGTGTTTTGTAGAACTTTGACATAAAAACTTTTATCTATTGGAAATTTACTTTTTATTAAGATCTGCCTCCAGTAATCATTTCACGTATTTTATTTTTTAGAAAGAATTTTCGAGTTGCTTAATAGAAGTACCCTTTGAAAATGCACTATTTTTGCATAAAGCAATATTTAAAAAAATATATACAAAATGACAGCTGTAATAAATCGAACTCGCAGTATGGCAAGATAGCTTTAAGGAAACTTAAAGCGCGATTATCTCACAACTTGCTTTCTAGATTAAGAATGTGGATTTATTTAAAATAAATTTAGTATCCTTGCATTTTGAACCAATAATAGATAAATATGAAAAAAAAAACCAGACGACGAATTGAATACGATTTAAAAAGAAATTAAACAATGTCTGTTAATTTTGAAGTAGTTGAATTCTACGTTTAATAAAAACCAATCTTATTTCAGTATTTGAAATTTTAGAAATGTGCTCTTTTAATTTTTCACTTCCTTTGTAAAATGTGACATATGATATTTTACATTTTATGACATTTTTATGATCAAACTCTTTCCCTGATATAAGAAAGTAATACTTAAAGCTATCTATAAGTGTTGCCTGAGTTCCAGTACATTTGCGATTGATTTTAGATATTGTATGATTGTTTATAAAAATTTTACAAAATCAAATCAAGAAACCTTCTAGACTGATTTTAGAAACTTATATCTCCGGCACACCTTTTAAATCAGGAAAATTTCACGAAGTCGAAATTCGACTCCCTTTCTTTCTCACACGCTTTGCATATGTCTATCTCATTCTCTCGTACTCTTCTTCTTTTTTTAAACATCACTCCAAATTCAATTTAGCTCAATCGAATTTGGTATGCTAAAGAATGAGATAGTCATATGCAAAACATGTGAGAAAGAAAGGGATTCGAATTTCGAGTTCATGAAATTTTCCTGATCTAAAAGGTGTGCCGGAGCCATTAAGACTTAATTTTAAAAGCTTTACAGAATTCATTATATAAACTTTTCCGGTTAGTTTTAGACACAGAACCCTTAAGCTTATATTTTCACAGATCGGTTTTTGAAAACGCGCACACCTTTAAGTATAAAGAAAAAGGTTAATATTATATATCAAATCACAACTACCTCTGCATGAACGAGCTTAGTTGTTTGTAAAATAACACGTACAGACCAATCACAAAACGGTTTAGATTGCGCTTAAAAACACGAACTGTCTAAACATAAAACAGTTCAGATTAAGCCTACTCTGAAAAAAATAATTTGCAAAAGGAGAACACCCACTCCATGTAATTAACCAAAAAGGGTAGTAACCCTGGCTCCAATCGACTTTTTTGCAAAAATCGATTAATTTTAATCGATTTTTTGGTCATGTCGAATTCAATCAACTTTGTTTTGCAAAAAGATGCAAAAGGATGCAAAAGTTTGCCATTTTGCATGCGGCAAAATAAGCAATTTCCAGTGTCTTCCAGTCCAGTTCCAGTGTCGCTCAGAATTGTCAAATGGCAGACAAAATAATAATAATTCACAGTTTCACAGTGCAGTTAATTCGCAAAGTGGTGATAGTTTTCGCGTGTTTTCTCAATTACTGTAATAGTGGAAAATGGGAGGAAAAGCTCCTAAGTTGAAAATTAAGCAGTGTTTTGCAGAAAAATTGATAAACATTTTTTTGGGAAAATGAAATTTTGTGGTTCAGAAGTTTGCTTAGGCCTTTGGAGTGTTGTGTGACAAATATTCTGTGACGAAAAGACCTAAATAGTGAGATATTGTATTGTATTGTATTGTATTTATTTTCATCTTGAGACATCATCCACCCCCCATGCGTCCATCGCCGTCTTAGCGTCGATTACCAACCTCCAGAGTAAAACGATGGAAAAACTCCTTCACTGGTTGTATAAGCCATATTAACAAATGTAGGGTACATTGTTTTTTTTTTGGGAGATGTCAACAAGAGACAAAGGCCAGGCTGGTTCAGCCGTTTGGCGTATTTAAATTAAATTAAATAAGTAAAAATATATACAATTATAAATATAAAAATATAAATAAATAATAATTAAATTATACAAACGAGAGGTGTGGATTATACTAAATAATATTATATAATAAATATGCGAAAAAATACTATATAGGAGATAAAAAACACACTACCTAAAATTAATATCGAAACCAGTGAGGGGAGCATGCAACGGTACAGAAGGGACATCCAGACCACGCCCACAGTCGGACAACCCCCAAATCCCTCAGTCAGAGTGACGCCAACCCAGTACCACCCCCCAGACGCCGCATCAGTGGCGCCCCGGAGACCATCCACCCCCAGAGAGGCAATCACGCTCCCAGACTGTACACTGCGGGAAAGAACCCAGAGAAGCCGGGGAAGAAACCACCATTAGCTTGGGAGCATGACTATGCTCCCCGCGCGGAACACAGTCAAACCTGTTCAAGGTAGCAGGCCCCGTGCAAAAGACCCACCAAGAGACGTCCAGGCCAGTAGACAAGACGGCGTCACTAAGCAGAGCAGAACAAGGGGCACCCCATAAAGAATGAGCCAGCTATCCCATTGATCACACGTAGACGGATTTCATCAACTCTTCAACCCTTTCCAAGTCAGCAGCAAAGAGCCAGGATCTGACCCTGCCACCAACAAATGGTAAAATAGTTCTGGCGGCGTTATTTATTATCAGGGGCAAGAGATAGTTCAATGATCTCTTAAATAACTGTGATCTAGGGAGGGGAACAAGTAATCTATCCCTACCTCCTACTCTATTATCTATGAAATAGCGCATGTGGTAGCCACTACACTTGAAAAATGTTTGATAGATTTGTTCGCGAGGTTGCATCCTAATGCAAAAATTTTTGACATGTTGGATGGTTCATTCAGTAATAGTCCGACGACAAAAATTCTTGCAAATGTCAGTGTTTAAATGCAGAAAAATGGGCAAAATTTGCTAAGAAATTAGGTAAATAATAGATAAAGTGAAAAGTTTTTGAAAAAAAGTGTCTACGGTGGTAGTGGAGTAAAAATTGAAAAGTGCAATTAACATTTTCATTGAGAGTATGTGTACGTCGATTTTGTGTTAATGCGGCAGACAAGAATGCCAAATCATGTTTATGGTGTTTCACCACAGATGGCGCTACTATAGTGCTCATTCGGAGGTAAAAATTTGCAAAAATTTGCAAAAGGAAACAAAAATTGGCAAATATTTGCCAAATTGCAAATTTTTCGTTTAATTCGAAATTCATCTCCAAAATTAATCGATTTTTGCACCCTTTTACACCCTTTTGCAAATTATTTCTTTCAGAGTTACGGAAATTTGGTTACTTCTGTGCAAAATTACGTGAAAAACATCAAGAGAAATGTCCTAAAGGGCACTGTCCGCCATCTTCTATTTGACAACTGAACCGTCTTGGTGCCTTTCTTCGAGAAAAGCAGGCACCTTTTCAAGACATTTTCCTGAGGATTTTTCACGGACAATATAAAAAATAAATAGTCACAAATGCTTCCAAAACTCTCCAATTTTCTTTTCTAATTCTTTAATCACCGATTTTCCACGTCATTTTCATAATTTTCCACGAATTCTAAAATGTTGCAAAAGTCGCTGGGTGACCCATATTTAGCCCATTTTTACTATCAAATCACGCCTTTTAACCAATTCTATGTCACTAAACTAATTCTAAAAACTATTTTCTTTATGTTAACACTAATTTTTATTGAAATTTCATTAATTAAACTTCACAAATTGGTTTTAAAAAGCAATTTTGGCGACATTTTTTCAAATCCTGGCGACGACCACTACAAAAACAGAAAAACGACTTTTTCCTTTAGTGGTGATTCCTCTGGGAAAATTCAAGGATTCGGAGGAAAAATCTTAAATCTTCGACACAGTTTTTTAGTACTAACCTGCAAAAACCTTTGGGTAAACCGCAACTTTGTGTGTATCCTGGCATTTCTTTTCGGTTTTCACTCGATTTTCCTTACCTGTTTTTTTTTTAGGGTTATGTCGAGTCCTCGATGACGCCCCGGTAACTTTTGGAAAAAAAAATAAAAGAGAAATCTCTGAATTATTTCTCATCTTTATTCACGTTCTCATCTCTCCTAAAGTCTCTTCTCTTACATCCTACATTTCTATTTATTTCTCCTCCATCTTCTTCTTCTTCTTCTTTTATATATTCTTCTTCGCTTACAACTATCCATTTAATTCTTACATTTACACGTTAAATATATATAGATTTTTTTTCTTCTTCTTACTATTCTTTTTATTTTCTTTTTTTTCTCTTCTGTTTTTTTTTCCTTTCTATAACTTCTATCGCCTTTTTTTTATTTGCGTTAGACACCCTGTCCGCGCGCCATCTTGTGGCCACAATTGTTTTACCAAAAAAAAAAAAAAAAACAATAAAAAAAAAAAACAGAAAGAAAAGTGAAAAGTTGTCAGATCGACACGGGTAGATATGGCGTCGAAATGTGACATTCCTGTGGGACAGCACCTAGGCCTTCTCTATCTCTTTCTCTCCTTGCTACACTCCTTCAATTCAATTGCCACTCATCCCCCTCCCTTATATTTACTCTCAAATATATTCTTCATCTTCTTTTTTTCTTTTTATTTTTCTTCCTCCAAAAAAAAAAAATAATAATAATAATAAAATTTCCACCATATTGCACTTGTGCGGAGGGCGCGTAACACCTGACAGCCATCTTCTAACTCTCTTCCTGTCAAATATGTCACCGATTACCCCTTTTAAAATGGCGGTCTGACATTTATTTTCCATTGTATCATTTTTCTCTCCTAAAAAAAAAAGATCTACACACTAGGTAATTATCCAAAAAAAAATAATAATTTCTTTTTCTTTTTCTTTTTAAACGAAAATTATATATAAAAAAAAAACAAAAACACTGTTCACTTTCATCTTAAGTTTCTCTTTTTCCATGTAATTTCTCTCTCTTTTTTTTTACTATTTTCTTCTTTTCTATCTTTTTCTTTTTCTCTTTTAATTAAAAATCTATTCTTCTCAGTGTTCTCTTGTGGCACTCCGAATAATATTTGTGGGGTTTGGGGATAATTAATAGGCCCCGCCCACAATAAAACGAGATCATATATTAATTTATATGTTTGTAATTTCTTCTGTTTTTTTTCTTTCTTTTCTTTCTCTTCCTTTTCCATTTCTCCATTACAAATACAAATTTAAAAAAAAAAAACAAAAAAATGGCCACTATGCAACAATTTTAACACTTGGAAGGACCCTAGTGGCAGCCGCTGCCAATTTAATTTTCAATTTAACTTTTTATAGTGAAGAATATATCATTTCTCCTGGAGACCCGATTGAATGCGTGCAGAATTTATCTAGCTATTTTTTCGTTATAAAATTTTTAATAAAAATTAAATATTAATGTAAATATATTGCAAAAACAAAAAACTGCACTCGGAAGGACCAAGTGGCAGTTGCTGCCATATGCACTTTATATGGGAGTTTGACGTTCTGCAGATGTAATTTTCTTGATTGTTAGTGTATAAAAGCCCTAAAAGAACAGTTTGAAAGTGTTTTTGCTAATTATTGAGATGAAATATAGGGAAAAGTGACATACCTTTAAATGCGTCAAAATCAGAATGCTTCAATTTTTCTCTTATTTGCCAAAGCTAAAAATCCATTTTGTTAAGCGAAGTTAATAGAAAATAGTTAATAGTATTAACTGTTGTTCATAAGGTAGAATTTTTCCTTTGAAAAATAAGAGAAAAATTAAAAATTCAAAGGCTGCCGTATTAAAAGGCACACCACTTTCCCTGACGCCATGATTCTGATAAAGATGAAAACATCGAATGGTTAAAAATCTTTAGATACAGTACCCAAGGAGATGAAATTTCTGATTCAGACACCAGAAAAGAACTGACTAAAGCTCCGAATGTTAAAATGTAATTAAAAATATCAAAATATTATGTAAAATTCGATAAATGGCAGCGGCTGCCACTTGGTCCTTCTGTGACACTTTTAGTTAGGGTTCTACGAAGTGTTAATACATAAAACTTTCCCTTCTGTGCCAGGAATTCTCATTAGTGTGACTTTTCCTTGAAAGGGTGCTCATTGACAGTTGGCAGCACTGCAAAATGTCATTTGCAGTGACGCTTCAAGGACCAAAATCTGGGAGTTCTTTCCAAAAAGGAAATGAGTTAGTTATATGCAAGATCTCTTAGAATATTGGCACGAGGATTTGGAAGTGTTCCTCATGGACAGAAATAATGGACACCATTTCACTACAATGCGGAAATTTCAATTTAATTCAATTTAAATGGATAATCCGGTAGTCCTTAAGATATTTCTAAGTATAAGGTGGGCCAAATCTAACTGCCAGTGACGTAGATACTTTTACCCGACTGGTACAGTGTTGACAACTCAGATTTGTCAAATATTTGTAGGGGAAGGTTTTGCACCTTCGTAACGTCGCAGGTTCGTAAAAGTTGATTTTTTTCCAAGTTACTAAATGATTTTCATCCATAGTCATATATTCGCAAAGCTAGTCCAACATCTCACATTTCCTGACAAACTTGGGAGCCTAGGACTTTTGTCCTGGGTTCAAGAAGCAAAAGTAAAGAATGGGCCTAAAATCGTAATTCTGATGTCAAATATTTTATGCATTTTTTCACACTTCAAGTGTCTTTTCAAAAAAAAACAACTATTCTACGTTGTAGAGGGTTTATCACAGTTAATATTTACCGTGAAAATCTTTTGCTCGAAGGAGGTCGTTTTTGTAGGTTTAGGAAAATTCACAAAATGTACCACCTTTGCAGGTTAGAAAATTGAATTTTGTTGCTTCGTAAAAAAAATCTGTCAAAATTGACATTACGTCATTTGTTGTTGTTGTTGCTTTTTTCTTTGACAGTGGATATTGTGTTTTGGATTAGTGAAAAAAATTGTCTGTGAAAAATCTTTTGATTTCGAAAATATGGGAAAATCAAGAACAAAATACGATAGAATTAAAGGTGAAAGAGATGAGGAAGTTATGCAGGTTGCTCTACAGCAGATTGTATCAAACAGGCTGAGAATCAAAGATGCTTCCGTGATGTTCGGAATCCCAAAGACCACCTTGTATTCCAGGCTGCAAATAGTTAAAAAGCAATTGCCGGAGTCGCAGGAGGTGTCTCTAATGATGGGGTTAAAGAAGAAGGACATGATAAACAAATTTGCGTCACGGCAAATTTTCACCATGATCCAGGAAAAGAACATTGTGGCTTATCTATTGGCCGCCTGCAAGCTCAATTTTGGGCTTACACTACAAGCAACCCGAGAGCTGGCATACCAATATGCAATCAGCGTTAGTCAGAAGGTTCCGGAAAGTTGGGAGATAAACAAGAAGGCTGGACAGGCATGGGTCTATTGGTTTCTGAAGAGACACAGGTGGAATTAGTAACTTGTTTAAATGCATTATTCTCGTCTTAAAATTTGAATTTCTTGTTTCTAGCGAAATTTCTCTAAAAAGCATTGGGAAAGATCGATTCGTGAATATAGTTTATCCAACTGTATTTTCAATCTCTTCTACAAGGTTACTTTCGGTTCAATAATCATTAATACTTTTGGTTCCTCCAATTCAGTATTTTTCTCCTAACTTTCAGGGTTTAGTTTAGACCGTCTTCAGACTAGAGGTTTAGCCTAGTTTCCGAAGGTCTCAAAATCCTAAATAGCAGCCAATTTAATTCGTTCTTCTGATTCAAATGGATTAATTCCCCTTAATAGTCCATTTCTAAATCAAAATTTTCTAAAAATTTTCGACTGTCAAGAATCTGGAGAAGTTAAGCCTTATGGCTAAGCCTTAGGTCTGAAGCCCGTATTAGAGCAGCTCTTTGAAGTTCAGGATGCTATCTTTGATCATGGAATCTGAGAATCACAATGCAATGATCACACACCACGCTGGTTTGCAAACCTTTAAGAAAACCCTTTTCCTACCAGCAATCTTTCATTTTTCTGTCCTTTCTCATTATCTCTTATCCCAGGAGAAGTTGTTTCTAATGTTGGATCGAGAGGAAATAAGCGAGATTCCGATTACCGACTCTGGCACTGAGGCTACCACAATGTTTTGAGCCACACCTCAAATCCTGTAAGCCACTCTAGGATATTTCACTCATCCAATCCAAGAATTTCTTAGAACAATTTACAAAAATTAGTAAAATATTCATCATTTTTCAAGAAAAAAACACACTCTTTCCCAAAAAATTAGGACTTTTCAAGATGTTTTTTTGTTTTCCTAATGTCAAATGTGTCAATAAATGACATATCAAACAGTAAGCTTAAATATGCTTATGATAGATGTGATTCATTAATTACCACTTCGGTACATTTTGTGCATTTCTTATTCAAATTTTCTTTGTTTTAAAATGGAATTTCCCACATTTCACTTTAAATTGGTGGCTGCTAATTTTCGAAATCAGTTATGCCCGAAATATGTTCCGTAAGACCAATTGGAAGTGTTAGAGAAAATCCGAGGACTACAATAGGTGTGATTATGAGAGAATCACACTTAACTGGCTGTCAGAATGAAGCACAAAAATGGTTTTCCGAGTGTCAAAAAACATGTGTTAGAAAAATAGCTTAAAATTCATTTTTTAATGCGTGATACCTTCTACAAATGGTGAAAACAAGTAGATGAAAGTTCCATCTAAATAGTGATGCCCAATTTTTTGTGTCAGGTGTAATGTTTCCGGGGAAAATTAGGCATACAGAGGTGGGAAAAAGTGGTACGAAGCTGAGTTAACCAGGACACCTTCGTAAAAAATGCAGCTACATTTTCATTTTCCTGTAGAGGAAAATCCAATGACTTCCAGGAATTTTGTGAGGCAGAATTATGAACCCAATAAGTAAGAGATTTTTTTGACATAGTGATATAATTGATTGGATTTGTGTGGCATTCAGTAGAAAATCTTAAATCTTGGATTCCTTTTTTAGTACGAACCTTCACAATATTCCCCTAATAGAAAAATAGGGATTGAATAATTTTGCAAAGATTAATTTAATTCTTTTCTATACTTATTGTTCCTCGGCTAATGAACTCCAAATAATTGTAATTAATTTAGATTAATTTAAATTTGATTAATTTAATTTTGAATTATAAAAATTTGGTATGCAAGATGAAGTTTTATATCGTCAGTTAAATCAGCATTTATCGTAACTTCCTTTTGGCAACTTTTCAGGAGACGAAATTTTCAGTTCAATATTATTTTTCTTAAAAATGAGCCCCGAATGCGATACTTTTGAGTAAAAATAATGAAAGTGGCACTAATAAACTGTAAGTTAACTCGAGAAAATCTTTATAATTTGAAATAATAGACCAAATATCAGAAATTAATTAATTTCCCCATTTATCTTAATGGGAAAATGGATTTTTGAGTCTTTATGGCTCCGGCACACTTTTTAGATCAGGAAAATTTCATGAAGTCGAAATTCGAATTCTTTTCCTTCTCACATTCTTTGAATATGTCTATCTCATTCTATTGTACTCTTCTTCTTCTTTCAAACATCACTCCAAATTCAATTTAGCTCAATCGAATTTGCTGTGCGAAAGAATGAGATAGTCATATGGAAAACATGTGAGAAAAAAAGGGATTCGAATTTCGACTTCATGAAATTTTCCTGATCTAAAAGGTGTGCCGGAGTCATTAGAATTATTGTGGAAGTCTCACGAAATTAGAGAAAATAATTATTTGCTTTTTGTTGAGATTATCTGCACATTGGATTCTAAATTGTTGAGGGAAGATCACCCCGGATTGGAATTTTAAGAGACTTGTTCGATATTTAATTGAAAATATTGGAATCAAAATATTATTTGGTATTTTTATGCATACTAATCACTATATTAGTGATTCATTTAAGTATATCTGTGCATTTCAATTTTAAATTTTTTTAAAATGAATTAATAAGGAAATAGATGTACAGTGTCCGCTCTCTAATCCGGATCGGCGTAATCTGGATGAGTTATCGACGGTTACATTTAAAATTATTTTTGGGTTATGTTACCTATGTGTGTTCGGTAATGAAAATGAATTATCCTGTGATATTTTCTAGCATAGAATTCACTAATTATGTCTTTTTTAATCTCTTCTAAAACTTTTATACTAATTCTAACTTGTTTAATCCATCCGGATAACGAAGCGGGCACTGTATATATCAAATTCACATTTTTTAATCAATACCGAAAGGTTCCGTGTTTCCTTTTAAACCAGGAAACAAGAAAAAAATACCCTTTAAAAAAAAAACTAATCAAAATCGGTTTTGGATTAATGTGTAGGATTTATGGGGACATTGTTTTCAAGCTAAAAATGCAATTTTAGCTTGATTAAATAAAATTAAAACTGGAATTTAGATCTAAATGAAAATTCAAAATTAATTTTCAGTGTAATGGCTTCAGTACAGCTTTTAAGTCAAGAAAAATCTCTTCTAATTTGAAGATGTGAAAGAATTGAGAGAGATATAATCAAAATCTGGATTTTGATCTAAATGATGTGGATGGAAAATCAAAATGTCAATTTTGATTTCACTCAAATAATTTTTTATAGCTCTGACACACTTTTTTTTTGGATCAGGAAAATTTCATCAAATATAAATTCTCATCTGTTTTATTCTGAATTTAGATGTCTTTAAATTTTCCTGATTTAAAAGGTTATGCCCAGAGTCATAAAGAATCAAAATTAAATTCTGTCTGAGTAGTTAATTTCGGCCCCTTCCGGGGGATACCTTTTCGGGTCAGTAAAATTTCATAAAATCAAAATTCAGATTCCTTTCTTTCTCAAACGATTTGCACATGTCCATCTCATTCTTTCGCACTCCAAATTCGATTGAGCTAAATTGAAATTTGTGTGTGACGTTTAAAAGAAGAAGGAAGGCCCGAAAGAGTCATCAAGTCGTAATTTGAATCTCATTCTTTCCTGAAAAGATTTGCTAAATTGATTTAACGAATTACTTTTTCGGAATCAAAATTCGACTGAACTAAATTTTATTTTTGTGTGACGTTTAAAAAGAAGAAGAAGAGTATGAAAAAAATTCGAATTGGAAGGGATTCGAATTTCGACTACATGAAATCTTTATTTCTTTTCTTCTCAAAAAAAACTTGGCATTTGTCTATTCCACTCAAGATTCTTCTTTTTGTTTTGAACGTCTGGGCTAATTCAATTTAGTTTCTATCCAATTTTGATTCCGCAATAGTAATTTGTTAAATGAATTTAGCAAATCTTTTAAAGAAAGAAAAGAATTCAAATTACAACTTCATAAAATTTTTCTTTCTTTCCTAAAAACAGCAAATTCAATTTAGTTCAATCGAATTTTGATTCCGAAGACTTGGATAGAGTTATGTAATTTTTTTTTTAGGTATAAAAGAGATTCAAATTTCGAATTGATGACTCTTTCGGACTTTCTTTCTTCTTTTAAAAGTCGCACACAAATTTCAATATAGTTCAATCGAATTTGGAGTGCAAAAGAATGAGATGGACATGTGCAAATCTTTTGAGAAAGGAACCTGAATTTTGATTTAATAAAATTTTCCTGACCCGAAAAGGTGTGGCCTGGACAGAATTTAATTTTGATTATTTATGGCTCCGGCACAACCTTTTAGATCAGGAAAATTTAAAGAAATCTAAATCCAGAATAAAAATTATGTAAATTTACTACTAATTCTACAAAAAAGATCCGTCCGGATTACAAAGCTGGCACTGTAATTTGAACTTTGACAGCACGAGAACCCGTAGTCTGGCTATTTTCACTAATAGTAGTGGATTTTAAGTGTGTTGTAGTCCGTTTCTGTTATTTATTGATTATTATGTATTTTTTTTTAAAGTTATTGACAGTTTGATCCTTTTTAGTGTTTTTTAGTGGACAGGATATCGGTCAAAATAGGCCTAAGGCCTAAGACCTTAGGCAAACGAAAACCCATGGCACAAAAAATTGTTGCATAGTTTTTTTTGTTGACATTTTGTTCGTTCAATGGGTCAAAAAAGTCAAAAAGCAAAAAAAAAAAAAAAAAAACAAGAGAAATAATTAAAAACGCTCCAGGCAATCAAACACCTGCACATTGTAACTGTTCTTTTTCTTCTTCTTCTTTTTTGGGGAATGGAAAAAAGGGGCTATTTTTTTGGCATTAACTATCTCGCTTGGTAGCCCCTTTTTCACTTGACAGAAGCTTATCTTTCCCCCTCTGGCTCAATCCCCTCCCATTGTTCCTTTTGACAGATTGACAGGATAAAAACCGGAAAGGGGTGGGGGTGGGGGAAGAAAGATGATGATGATGTGCAGATGATTGGTTTGCTGTAGTTGGCGCTAGGTGACAGAAATGGCACCATCATCTGTGGCATCCCTGTGATTTGATCCGGCAAATTGTGGTGCAGCAATGGCGGCTGCTCCACTGTATGTGCTGTATGGTGCATAGGTGGTTGCATACTTTGTGGCACCGGCAAAATCTCTCTTTGTCAATTGATTGACAGATAATGGATTATTGGCATCACGTGGATTGGCACCAATTGGACTCCGGACGGCTGCACTCGGATCATCGGGACGCGGTGATGTTGCTCTTGTGCTACTACATCGTACCTGTTGCTGCTGTTGCTGTTGTTGCTGTTGATCGGCGGGACATGGACTGGCCATTAGGGTGAGTGGTGAGGCCAAACTAGCTGCTGGACTCTGCAAACTCGATAGTCCCGATAGGCAGCCAGGTGAGCTAAGTGATAGCGATTCGGTGTCATCTTCGGGTGTTTTAGCATCTTCTACACTCCCACAACTTCCCAAATTGTCGTCCGACATTAGATTTTCCACCTCACCACTCTCATCCCCCTCTGTCTCCATGTACTTTATGCACTTCTTCTTCCGCCTGCAAATACACACGGTTTTTTTTTTTTTTGGTTTAGTATTACCAAAAAAAAAAAACATAAAATTAGAGATTAGTTCCAATTTATTGACAGAGATAATAATAATAACAATAATGCAAGATTGCAAAAATCATGCAAAACAGAGAAATTGATCTTGTCCTTCGAGCATTTAACATCAAAAAATTAAAAAAAAAAAGGTATACACTCAGAAAAGGAGATAAAAAGGTCCAAGTGCCTGGTCGAAGAAGATCCTATAGGGCCGGAAGATCAAAAGATGATCCAGAGTACCAAAACCAGGGGGCCAATTCTGATCGTATCTAGTCAGACTGTATATATGTAGTCTGACTACATAGCCTGACATGTACACTGCTGGTGAATGTGTGTGAGTGTCTGGGATTCGTTAAGTTGGTTAACGAATTGAAATCGCGACAACCCCTGACTAGATAGGAGACTACATAGCCAAAAGCTATCTAGGCACCTCTTGGACATGCCCAAAATGGCAAAAATTTCTCTGAAATTGACCAAAAATGTCTTAAATATAGTTGACGACATTCAGTAAATGTAAAAAATGCTAAATAATTAAAGTTATATGAAATGTATAGGGGTACTAAAGTGTTAAGGCAAGTGTCAACATCGGATTTTTGGCGGTGGTGTTTATTTTGACTAAATTTTTGTATTTCTCTGGACCGAGACCCATTTTCAGTGATCCAAGAGACAAACAGAGACCACGGGCATCTCAACCTAGTGTTGGTTTCTATTTCCGTGGTACCTGAAGGTCTTAAAAGCAGGAAAAATCTGGCAGCCCATCTAATATTGAGCTACGTGGCATTGGAATTTTTCAACCAGTGACTTTCGTGTTAAAAAAAGGTACATTGCTGATAAGTCGCTTATGGCTTGTTGACGAGTGGACCAGGAGGATCAAGAGGACATCATTGGAGGTTCAAGATATGTGAGTGATCGACTTTGGGGCGCTGTATTTTGGAGGAGACTCGGCCTTTGACATTAGATCATCACGGAAACTCTTAGTTTGCATCTAGAGCCATTTTGGAGTGAATCTTTGAGTGAACATCTTTAAAAGACCACATAAGAGGTTGGGGCCTGCGACAAGTAAACCTCTTAAGTTAAGAGTACTAATTAAGAAGTTCAATTTTTCGAAAGGGGTTAATATATATGTCGATGAGGAAAGTAGCGAGTCTAGAAGAACTCAGAGAAAATTCGGTAAAAAGAGTTGTAGAAAAAAGGGAAGCGAGGGATTCTATAAGAGGGAGGATTACGCCGACTGAGTACAAACTAAACGAAACAGAAGAGAGTTCAAAGATGCCTAAGAAAGCTTCCTCGCCTGCTAAATCAAAGGAGTTCCCTATGGATACGGTACTAGAGGCTTTAGAAAAACTTACAAATGAACTGAAACAAATTAGAATGGATTACTTATCAATGATAGAAGATTTTAAAGATGTGAAAGAAGAAATTAAAAAGGCTCACGACGAGAGGGAAAGGGATGTAAATTGGTAGAAAGAAGAATCAAGGTTATTAAAAGCTAGAGTGGAAGAACTTGAAAGACGCGAAAGAAAGAAAAATTTCATATTAACTAACGTAAAATTGGTAGGTGATGGGTCAGTAAGGGTAAAGATTAGAAAATTTCTGGTGGAATATCTTGGTGTGAAAACTGAAATAGAGGATGCGTTCAGTGTAGGTAGAGAGAAAACAAGATGGATAGTTAAACTAAGGAGTTTGGAAGATAAGAGAGAAGTGATGAGGAAGAAAAGTGAATTACGAGGAAAGAGGTTAAATGGCTATAGCATATATATAGACGACGATCTCACGGACGCGGAAATGAAAGTGCAAAAACTGTTAAGAGACAGAGGAAGAAAAGAACGGGAAGATGGAAAAGTTGCAAAAATTGGGTACCAAAAAATTTTTATCAATGGCGAAAGATGGGATTGGAGCGAAAAAGAGAATGGAATAGTGAAGAGTTCTTTTTTAAGAAGATTTACTTCGCAGGAGGAAATGGACGCTCAATAATGGTTAGCCAAAAATTTCGGAAAAAAGGAAAATTAAAGTATCACGTAAAGATCGTTTCAGGGCTAGGAGTTAAAGACGGAATTTTTTTTAAATTAAGTGCAACTGGTAGAGTCAATATTTTTCTGCAATTAAAGTCAGTAATAAAGTAGCAAGAGCTTATAAGAGAAGTTTTTTGAGTGAAGTAAGGAAGGATTTAATAGCAAGCGCAAAATGTTACAATGAATATGATGTACAAAGAGATACTGATATTTACAGAAACTTGGCGACTGGCAGGGTTGTACAATAAGTCAAAAATTTGGAAAATTATTTTTAAGGTGTATGGCCAATTTTAAAATCTTTGAAGGTGTCATGAATGTAGGAATCTAGTATTTAAAAAGCACTACTATACATGAATGAGAACCAACTGGTCAGGCATTGCTAGAAGGAAATAAGAAAGGGAAGGTTAATGGTAACTTCAAGTTAATGAGGTACAGAATTCAAACAAAAATACCGATGTTGACAATGTAAGAACTAATGTATTTTCTAAAAGGTCCATAAAGGACGCTAATAAAGAATTATATATATGAAATGTATGCACAAATTCCACATATTTAAAATTGCATTTTTTGTATGCAAAAGTCCACTCAAAATTAAAATATTTCTTTACATCTAACGTTTGAAAGCTTAGAATCGCTGTTATTTGAAATTAAAATTTCTTTTCTAAGGTTAATTTTTTTATGGATGTATGGTTGCCTATTTAAAAATGTGCCACCCTTAAATTTTATTGCTCGAATTCAAAGAGGAGAGCAAGAATATTCTCATTTCTTTGAAAGAAAAGATTAAATTAAATTAAAAAAAAGAGATATAAAATATTTTGATGTATTAACTTGTTCATTTTCCTCTTTAGAAGATATAAACATTTAAAAACTTGAGGTCTCGTGTTCACTAATCAAGATAATTAGTGAAAATAAAGAATTATAAAGATGTATAAATATAAAAAAAATTTTAATCCACGAGGTTTGTTAAAAAAAAAACGTACATTTTGTCTAAAGTACTCTTATATTCTTAACACAAAAATTAGTAGAACTCTTTAATATCTCTTTAGAATATTATAACAATATTCATGTTGTCACTGGCAAATAGGACAATGCATTTCACCTCTCACTGCGTTTCTTGATGGCTCACTGGTTTGTTGTCGGCTACTAGCAGCCTGTACCACATTGGTCGACTATCAACTTTGTGTATCTCTTGGAATTTGAGGATCTGCCTACCATTCGAATTTGAGACTGGTTAGAATGGGGCAAAGAAGTACCCTTAGGGGGCTATTCTTCACAAAAAAAAGTACGAATCTCTGTATAAGTCATTTATCGATCACTGTATCTTGCCTCTATCGTATTACTTTAAATTTAAAGACGAAATCTTAAGAGTAATTTAGATCGGATTCCGTAAACACCACAGCACGATTAGTGCACTGTTACGGGTACATCACGACATCTGTATCAGCCTTGATCAAAAACAGTTCTCAATCCTCATTCTATTAGATTTTTCTAAGGCTTTTGACAGTATCAACCACGAAATTTTTCTAAATAAACTGGAAACTTTATATTCGTTTTCTTCCTCCAGCATAAAACTGCTCAAATCGTATCTTTCTGGCAGAACTCAATCAGTTAAAATTGACGATATTATTTCGTCCCCTTTACCTCTTTCCAGAGGAATTGGTCAGGGCTCAGTGCTTGGACCACTTCTTTTTTCTATATATGTTAACGATCTCTCCTAAGCTTTAGTTAATCATAGTTTCCACTTATATGCTGACGACTTGCAAATCTATCTTTTTGGAGATGTTCGGGCTCCTGAGAAATGTTTCGACGATGCAAATAACATCCTGAATTCCGTTTCACAATGGGCGTCTTCTAACGATCTTCTTCTTAACCCGAAGAAGTCACAGGTTATGATTGTATCAAGTAATCGACTTCGTCCTTCCCCAATCCCCATTTTTCTCAATGGTGAGGAAATTCCCTGCGTCCATAAAGTCAGGAATCTTGGAATAATTTTCAACGCTACCCTGACTTGGGACGATCACACTTCTTATATTTGTAAAAGAGTGAACTTCTCCCTTTTCACCCTTCATAGACATCGATTCTACACTCCTCAGAGTGTTCGGCTTATTTTAGTGCGAGCTCTGCTCATTCCTTTATTTTCCTATGGTGCTGAACTGTTCTTTTCATGTGATAAAGCTTCTTTAAGACGTCTCCAAGTTGCATTCAACAACTGCTTACGTTATATTTTCAATCTTCGTCCTTATCTCTCATTTTGCTAATTCTATCTTAGGGCAATCCTTACCGCACTTTCTGGAGTCACGAGCCGTCGAATTTATTAGCCGTACTTTATTAACTAAACAACCTGAGTATTTAATCGAGTTTCTAGTGCCTGGCTTATCCACCAGGTCTTCCTGTCTCGTCGTGCCCAGATTGTTGAGCCGCACTCACCACAATTCACTTTTTGTATTAGGTGTATCTCTCTGGAATGAATTACCCAGAGAGAGTAAACGGCGATTGATCCAAACCTTTGTAACGTCTTGACTGCTTTTTTTTCTTGCCTTTAATTATTTTCTTTTCTTCTCTTCTTCTCACTTCTGTTAAACTGTACTGTCCCTTCCCTGGCTTATACAACCTGAGAAGGAGCATTTCCACCGTTTGGCTCTGGAGTAGGTTGGTCACCAACGCTAAGACGCCGGTGGACGCAAATAATTTCCTGCCTGTAATGTTGCCTCTAAGAAACACATAGTTTCAAAGGCAGATTTCCATTTAAATAAATAAATAAAATAAAATCGAATATTGCTAGAGCGAATATTCCAAAACAGCCGCAGTTAATACGTACTCCTCTTAGGAGTTCTTGCTGCGGCTCACTTTTGATGATAACTCTTTATAAATTCATCAAATTGTTGTACAAGTAATGGCCTATACGACTAATTCTATCGTACTTCTTGTATCCCGGAACTTACTAGGCACATCCGTACGTGTATCTGCTGAATAAAATTACTGACCAGGAAGTTGATTCAATTATAAATCACTTCTAACGACGATTTAGTCATCCATCGAAATACAATCAAACTTTTCACCAGAATTGTCATTTGATCCAAGGAATTATCAGCGAAGGACCAAAAAAAATTTCACCAATTTGACAGAATAATTCGCCATTTTGAATCTTAGAAAGTTATAAAGTCTTGAAAAGTGATAGACAGAGGTCTCTGCCATTCGGCTCTTTTGACAATGATTTTCCAAAGAAGATCGTAAACATTTGCCACACAACAATCAATGTTAATTCAACAGAAAAAAAGTTACACATGCTCCTATTCTGAGTGTATACCTCAAAATTAAATAAATAAATAAATTGCAAATTGGGGAAAAAACGGAACAAAATAAACGGCCTATAGTGAACTCCTCAAAAGGCCTATTTTGTTTTCTTCTAATGTTATTACAGCATAATTAATAAATGTAAAAAAAATATTAAATTAAAAAAATGTGGGAATATTTGGGAGTAAGTCGACATAGCAAGTGAATGAAGAATAAAAGTATAATTAAAAAACAAAATGAATAAAAAGAATATCACACAAAGCCAACATGCTATAAATTTGTGACACAAAAAAATAATAATAATAATAATAATTGTAAATATTTATCTATTAAACTTTGAAAGAAAAAATAATATAAATTAATTAAAAATTATAAAATTATAAAATAAGAAAAAAAACACAGAAAATAAGAAATATTTTCTAATTTTGTGTAGTAGTGTTTGACAACGACGACGCATGCGCTGCCCTCTGGTGTGAGACACATCAAAGAACAAATTTATATAGTAAAAAAAAAGAAAAAAAAATAACACATTAACAGTGGCGCCACTTGCAATGATCACCAAATGCCCCAGCCAAAATGGCGCTGAAAGTATTTGAAGTGTCAAATGTGCTAAGTGGGACACATCTTCTACTCTATAGAGGGCAGTGTAGAGAGGAGAAATCAACAACAACAATAAAAAACACCAAAAAAAAAACAACGAGTAAAACAGGTAAACAAAAAAAAAAAAGAAAACGAAGGCAGAAATTTGCAGGAAGATAGAGACTGACTTGATGGCGTGGTTGGAGTGCGTTGCTTTGGCACAAGAAGTGGGCGGATTGAGAGGACGCCAGTGTCGCCCTCTGTCCTCCCCCTACAGATTGACGTAGGTTGGCGCCTGAGGTGACGCCTGAGCGGCCGTTCCGCTCAATTGTACAGTCGTCTGTGATCCCAGTAGATGGCCCGATGATGATGATCCCGATGACGTTGATGAACTCGATGAGGCTGACGGTTGTGCCGCTACACCACTCGAGACACCCACCAGGGCACCTCCAGCGCCCAGTACCGGCAGAACGGGACTTTATACGAGTTCATTGACATTTTAAAAAGATTTATAAAAGGTACCATTATAAATGGCCTTTATGGCCTCTCTACACATTGGGAGCAATTTTCTTAAAAAAAAATAGGATTTTTGACAGAATTTTGACGTTTTCACCTACAAAACTGTAGACAATTTTTTTAAAGGTGTCTACACATTGGGAGCAATTTTTGTCAAAAATTGCTTTTTTGAAGGAAATTCCCTGCAGCATTGTAGGGGTAAACGTCAAATTTCTGTTAAAAACGCAATTTTTGACGAAAATTGCTCCCAATGTGTAGACGCCTTAAAAAAAAAGCAATTTTTGACAAAAATTGCTCCCAATGTGTAGACGCCTTTATACACTAGAAGAAATTTCCTTAAAAAAAAGCCTTTTCAAAGAAAATTTCCCCTATCCTTGTAGGCAGAAACGTCAGAATTATTTAAAAAAAAAAGGCAATTTTTGACGAAAATTCCTTGAAGTATGCCCCATTGCAAAAGAAAGCGGAATAGGAATAACAAGCGAAAAATTCTTTGGAATTTTCCACTATTTTTCCTTAAAAAAATTCCATAGGAATTTTCCATAATAGGTTCCAAGGAAAATTTAATGGATTTATGCTGGATTTTTTTCTATAGAATATATCCATGGAAATGCTCGTGGGATTTATGTGGATTTTTCCACCCAAAATAAAATGGAGAAAAAATGAAGCTGTCACATGCACCTCATGATTTTACTTCCGAATTTTATAGAAACGGCAAAGATTACGAGGATTATAAGGTAAATGTACCAGCGATCGTCAGTGTTCCTCGGATCGGAAGGTTGTCCTGCGTATCGGAACCCCAAAATTAAATATACTTTTGAAAATTATTCACTGTATTTTAGTAATTTTCTTTAGCAAGATGCATCACGTTCGTTCATATTTAATCTACAGAACCAATTTTCTCGTCGAGTTTCAAACAAAATTGCTATTATTTACCTAATTTATTGAATCACTGTATCAGAGTCTTAGCAAAAAATCCGCCATTCATCACTTTCTTAATATTTCACGCGAGAATTCATCTGCAAGAATATGAGGAATTAGGTTTGATTAAAATGATTTACAAATCTGTTTTAATTAAAAAAATGAATATTCAGGGACTCTAATTTCACTATCAATACACTTTTTCAATTATTTCGGGAAATAATATAAAAATAAATTATTTTTTGCGAACAAGTACGTTTTCTTTCATCTGTTCCTCGAATCGACACATTTTTTTCGTGGAAAATTGCGCTCAGCGCACTCAGCTGTCATCTTCACAGCCATTATTAGATGTTTTTGTTGTGATAGAACAATTTACCAGTGAAAGTTTCATTAAATTCAACAATTTTAGAAGTTGTATCATGTGAATACACAGTTCACAGTGTAAGGATGACAAAGAAGCTTCAATGGAGCCTTGTAGAGTGATTTAGATGCCAAGAAAGCAGGAGAATCCTCATCAAAAACATCTGCCGATCCGTGGCTCACCCTCTTCCGATCCGCGGAACACATTGCATCCTTACAATTTCACCTATATATTATTAATTTCCGTAATTAGCAGAAGTGTCAATTCACGAAAATGATTAAATAGATCAATAATATAACAATTGGCATGTAAAAAAATACCAAATAGTGTTTTGGAACTCATATATTCAACTAAATATGGAGCACGTCTCTTAACATTCCGATCCGTGGTACACTTCCCTTATATATTAATTAACATAAAAACAGCATTATTTTAGGTTGGCGACCTATTTAATGTAATCACTTCATTATTATCTACACGAAACGCAGCATCGCATAATTAATTATATATTAATTGCCACATGAATCACTAGAAATGTTTGCGGAAGGTTTGGAAACAAAATTCTAAAAGTTGTCGCAACACCATTTTATTTGTTTGACATTTCAGAAAACTAAGTGGAAAAATCCATATAAAACACTATGGAAAGATAATGGAAATTTCCAGAAAGATAGTGGAGTTTCCATATAAATCTTCCGCGGAATACCGCGGAATTTAACGCTGGAATTCCAGCATGTCGTACTAGTAAATTCCATGGAGCACTATGATTTCCATGGAATTTCCGGCTTTAAATTCCATAGGAAAACTTAGTGGAATTTTAGCGTCAAATTCCAGCGAATTTAGCCATTTGGACGCAAGTTTTCCATTGGAATTTTTGCAGAATTTTGCAATGGGGTGTAGGCACCATACCCGTCAAATCATTATTCTACCTGCCGATTTTACTCTGAAGTTTTTTGAATTTTAACGGTATATTCCAGTGTATTCAGAGAAAATCTGTAGATTTTCTGCTGAATTTCTGCAGAAAATCTACAGATTTTCGGTAGAATTTCTGCCGAGAAAATCGGCATAGTGTCCATTACTTCACAAAAATATTGTTGATTTATGTAGAAACTGTAGGAGTTATAAAGAAAATGGTATGCTCTGCTTAACAAAGCATTACCGATTAAACATTTTAAATAAGTAAAAAGATGCGAGCAAAAATACTAATTTTTTAAAAATCGCCCATGGAATGATACAAAAACACGAAATTTAGGTCGATACTCTGCTTAAAGTTTTCACTTCACTTTTCTCTACTTGTAACACGGCGTCGCAGAATTCTTTATTTTATATAAACACCGTGATATCACAAAAAAATAACTCTATTGAATTTTGCAAACTTCAGTGAAAAATTTTTCCATCTCTTCTGACACAGCTCTGTCTGGAAAGTCTGGAATGTAGAAGAAATCTACAGAAAATCGGCAGAATATCTACAGAAATTCGTCAGAGATTCGTCAGAAAATCTGCCGAAATATTCTGACGAATTTTGTCCCAAGCCCAAATAAAATTCGTAAGAATATCGACAGAATTATCTGCAGATATTCTGTAGAGGTGTAGATTTTCTCTACAGAAATCTTAAAGATATCTGCAGATATTATTTGACGGGTAAGTCACCACAATTCACATTATGTACCATATTCTCTCTCTCTCTCACTCATTCTCTCTTTCTGTCTTTCTCTCTAACCACAAAAATAAAGTCATTAACCCTCTAACAGTGACCACGTGCTAAGGCACGCATCAAAAATACACAGCTCTCTCCGTTATCCGGCTAACGTAAGGACAAAATGACCATTTTGCTCCAATTTTGTACCACAACTGAGTATCAAAGGCTTCGATAAAGTGACAATAACCTTTTAATTCACTCTGGACAAACAGCATACTGTCAGCTGTCACTGTTTGGCAGCTGTCAGTCGGATATCAAAGTGCCGAATATCGGAGAGAGCTGTGTACATAGGGGTAAGTGTGCCAATTCCGGTCAGTTTGCAATTTCGGCCACAGTTTTCGTTCCTCGAATTTCCATGAATTTATAGTTATTACATACTCTAGAGATTATACAATGCAAAAGAATAACAAAAAAATGTAGCTTCGACAAACGAAATGACGTGAAAAAGGCATTGGAAGAATTCCCGAAGGGCAAGGAACTATGAGAATGAAGGTGGCCGAAATAGGGCACCAAAGCTATGTCTACATTTTAATTCATTTTAAAATGTATTAATAATGATTTTAGAGTAAATAAAGACGATAAACTCTTTACAAGGTTCCAAGCAACACTCTTTCAGAAGAAAGAATTAAAAAAAATCAATTTGTATTAAAAATATCACATATCAAACTTTAGACTTTGACGCTTGCCTGCAACTAAGGTAAAGTACCCTTTATTCGACCGGTTCCTCTATTCGACCGGTAGATTTATTTATTCAATTTAATTATATTTGCTATAATATTTTGTGTATGATCTAACATTAATAGGTCAATTATTCTTTAAATAATACGAACCAGTGACATATTCTTAGAAATTGATGAAATTCACCTTCAAATATTCAAAAATTGACCCACCGGTCGAATAGAGGAACCCGGTCGAGTAAGGGTACTTTACCTTATACCGAAATTTGGCACACTTACCCTACAGGGGTTAAAATAATTTGGATATTGGACAGGATAAAAAAAAATAAAAGAGAATAAAAGTGAGAATTAATAATTAAAATTAAATATAAACATCATTGGAGATACCCCAAGATCAATGTATCAAAATTTCAAGTTGTTTTTAGGGCTCCGGCACACCTTTTAGATCAGGAAAATTTCATGAAGTCGAAATTCGAAGCCCTTTCTTTCTCACATCCTTTGCATATGTCTATCTCATTCTCTTGCACTCTTCTTCTTCTTTTAAACATCACACCAAATTCAATTTCGATCAATCAAATTTGGTATGCGAAAGAATGAGATAGTCATATGCAAAACATGTGAGAAGGATAGGGATGCGAATTTCGTCTTCATGAAATTTTCCTGGTCAAAAAGGTGTGCCGGAGCTATTAGAGTTTGATTCTCAAAAAGTGTCTTGGATAAAAGTGCAAATGGGAACTACACACCCGGCAAATTCTGCAGAATTCTGCAGAAATTCGTCAGATTTGAAAATGTAACTGCCGAAAATTCTACAGAATTTTCCGTAGAATTTCTAAGGAAAATTTTATGAATTTTCAGCACTTTTCTCAAGATGTCATTCTGTCAAAATGAATTTGGAATATTTTCTCTGAAATTATTTATCTAATTAAAGCTGAGAAGGATTAAATAGCAGTATTAAACACCAGTATTAAATACCAGTATTAATGGCTTCAGCACAGCTTTTAAATCAAGAAAAATTTCTTCTAATTTGAAGATGTGAAAGAATTGAGAGAGATATAATCAAAATCTGGATTTTGATCTAAATGATGTGCATGGAAAATCAAAATGTCAATTTTGATTTCACTCAAATAATTTTTTATAGCTCTGACACACTTTTTTTTGGATCAGGAAAATTTCATCAAATATAAATTCTCATCTATTTTATTCTGAATTTAGATGTCTTTAAATTTTCCTGATTTAAAAATGTTATGCCAGAGTCATAAAGAATCAAAATTAAATTCTGTCTGAGTAGTTAATTTCGGCCCCTTCCGGGGGACACCTTTTCGGGTCAGTAAAATTTCATAAAATCAAAATTCAGATTCCTTTCTTTCTCAAACGATTTGCACATGTCCATCACATTCTTTCGCACTCCAAATTCAATTGAGCTAAATTGAAATTTGTGTGTGACGTTTAAAAGAAGAAGGAAGGCCCGAAAGAGTCATCAAGTCGAAATTTGAATCTCATTCTTTCCTGAAAAGATTTGCTAAATTGATTTAACGAATTACTCTTTCGGAATCAAAATTCGACTGAACTAAATTTTATTTTTTTGTGACGTTTAAAAAGAAGAAGAAGAGTATGAAAAAAATTCGAATTGGAAGGGATTCGAATTTCGATTTCATGAAATCTTTATTTCTTTTCTTCTCAAAAAAAACTTGGCATTTGTCTATTCCACTCAAGATTCTGCTTTTTGTTTTGAACGTCTGGGCAAATTCAATTTAGTTTCTATCCAATTTTGATTCCGCAAGAGTAATTTGTTAAATGAATTTAGCAAATCTTTTAAAGAAAGAAAGGAATTCAAATTACAACTTCATAAAATTTTTCTTTCTTTCCTAAAAACAGCAAATTCAATTTAGTTCAATCGAATTTTGATTCCGAAGACTTGGATAGAGTTATGTAATTTTTTTTTAGGTATAAAAGAGATTCAAATTTCGAATTGATGACTCTTTCGGACTCTCTTTCTTCTTTTAAAAGTCGCACACAAATTTCAATATAGTTCAATCGAATTTGGAGTGCAAAAGAATGAGATGGACATGTGCAAATCTTTTGAGAAAGGAACCTGAATTTTGATTTAATAAAATTTTCCTGACCCGAAAAGGTGTGGCCTGGACAGAATTTAATTTTGATTATTTATGGCTCCGGCACAACCTTTTAGATCAGGAAAAATTTCAAGAAACCTAAATTCGCATCTTTTTTATTCTAAATATAGATTTCTTGAAATTTTCCTGATCTAAAAGGTTATGCCAGAGCCATAAAGAATCAAAATTAAATTCTGTCTGAGTAGTTAATTTTGGTCACTTCCGGGGCATACATTTTAGATAAGAAAAACGTCCAGAAATCTAAATTCAGATTAAGAAATATTGAATTTAGATTTGATGGAATTTTCCTGATCAAAAGTGTGCCGAGGCTATAATAAATTCAAAATTAAATTAGATTAATGGCTCATACATAACCTTTTTGATCAGGAAAATTTCATGAAATCTAAATTCATATTCTTTTTATTCTGAATTTAGATTTCTGGAAATTTTCCTGATCCAAAAGGTTATGCCGGAGCCATAATGAATCAAAATTAAGTTCTGTCCGGGGCATACCTTTTCGGACCAGGAAAACTAATTTGAAGATGTAAAAGAAATTGGGAGAGATATAATCAAAATCTGAATTTAGATTTAATGAAATTATTCTGATATAAAATCAAAAATGTCAATGAAAATCAAAATGTCAATTTTGATTTCACTCAAATAATTTTTTTTATGGCTCTGGCACACCTTTTTTGGATCAGGAAAATTTCATGAAATCAAAATTCACATCTTTTTTAATCTTAATTTAGATATCACGAATTTTTTCCGATCTAAAAGACGTACCAGAGCCATTACTCTTTGTTTTTCTGCATTTCAATTTTTTTTTTCGTTTGGAATTTAAATAGGAATCCCAGGGTATCAATAATAAAAATAAATATAAAGTCAAAAAAATAAATAAATAAATAAATGTATAAATTTAAAACTAAATAAGAAGGAATCAAATTATAACATGTTAGCTTCGTGTGCGTTTTTGATAGGAGAAATTTGATGAAGGTAACCAAAAAATGAAATTATAATAAAAAGGTTTTCAGGATTTGGTTTTTTGCATGAGGATTGTTTTTCCTTTAAGGAATTCTTTCTAAAAACAATTTAAAAAAAAAAAAAACAAAGGAAGAATATTACCTGCACGGCTTGCACCACTGATTCTGCTGATCCAGTCCAAAACGAGCACGACATTTCTTCATGTTGTTGCCTAAATTGTTGATAAACACAAAAAACGGAGAGAGAAAAAAAAGAAGAAGAAGAGAGAAACAAAAATGAATATAGATTGAAAGAATATTATGTTAAAATTGACATTATTTTTGGTAGTTTGATTTAGATTTAGGTGGAATTCTAAATCTAAATTACACTTAATCTAAATTGGAATATAGTTGTAAAATCTTGTAAAATCTTGCTTATTCTTTCTGATTTCTTCATTTTAAAATTGAGAAAAACATTTTTTATCAAGTTTTCCATCAAAATGACAGATATGTTAAATAGAAATCTTGATATTTAATGATACAAATAGTCAAATCAGCATTTATCGTAAATTTCATGAGGTTATGTTCAGCGGAAATTGATTTTATTGCCCAGAGCTTTCGGCTCAGTCTCCAAGTTTTCAATTAGAAAATCATTATGTATTTTCCTTGAATACTTTCCAGAGATTTTGCAAATTCCGCAATGGAAATCAATTAGTAGGACCATTTCAAGTATTCTTTGTGAATTTCATCCAGAAATATTGAGAATTACGGTTTTTAGGGCCGATTTTCGATTTTTTGAAAAAACTGTAAGGGGTTAGCCTATCGATTTTTTTGGTCAGAAATTTTTTTGTCGAGATTTTGCAAATTCCGCAATGAAAATCAATTAGTAGGACCATTTCAAGTATTCTTTGTGAATTTCATCCAGAAATATTGAGAATTACGGTTTTTAGGGCCGATTTTCGATTTTTTGAAAAAACTGTAAGGGGTTAGTCCATTGATTTTTTTGGTCAAAATTTTTTTTGTCGAGATTTTGCAAATTCCGCAATGGAAATCAATTAGTAGGACAATTTCAAGTATTCTTTGTGAATTTCATCCAGAAATATTGAGAATTACGGTTTTTAGGGCCGATTTTCGATTTTTTGAAAAAACTGTAAGGGGTTAGCCTATCGATTTTTTTGGTCAAAAAATTTTTTGTCGAGATTTTGCAAATTCCGCAATGGAAATCAATTAGTAGGACCATTTCAAGTATTCTTTGTGAATTTCATCCAGAAATATTGAGAATTACGGTTTTTAGGGCCGATTTTCGATTTTTTGAAAAAACTGTAAGGGGTTAGCCTATCGATTTTTTTGGTCAAAAAATTTTTTGTCGAGATTTTGCAAATTCCGCAATGGAAATCAATTAGTAGGACCATTTCAAGTATTCTTTGTGAATTTCATCCAGAAATATTGAGAATTACGGTTTTTAGGGCCGATTTTCGATTTTTTGAAAAAACTGTAAGGGGTTAGCCTATCGATTTTTTTGGTCAAAAAATTTTTTGTCGAGATTTTGCAAATTCCGCAATGGAAATCAATTAGTAGGACAATTTCAAGTATTCTTTGTGAATTTCATCCAGAAATATTGAGAATTACGGTTTTTAGGGCCGATTTTCGATTTTTTGAAAAAACTGTAAGGGGTTAGCCTATCGATTTTTTTGGTCAAAGAATTTTTTGTCGAGATTTTGCAAATTCCGCAATGGAAATCAATTAGTAGGACCATTTCAAGTATTCTTTGTGAATTTCATCCAGAAATATTGAGAATTACGGTTTTTAGGGCCGATTTTCGATTTTTTGAAAAAACTGCAAGGGGTTAGCCTATCGATTTTTTTGGTCAAAAATTTTTTTGTCGAGATTTTGCAAATTCCGCAATGGAAATCAATTAGTAGGACCATTTCAAGTATTCTTTGTGAATTTCATCCAGAAATATTGAGAATTACGGTTTTTAGGGCCGATTTTCGATTTTTTGAAAAAACTGTAAGGGGTTAGCCTATCGATTTTTTTGGTCAAAAAATTTTTTGTCGAGATTTTGCAAATTCCGCAATGGAAATCAATTAGTAGGACCATTTCAAGTATTCTTTGTGAATTTCATCCAGAAATATTGAGAATTACGGTTTTTAGGGCCGATTTTCGATTTTTTGAAAAAACTGTAAGGGGTTAGCCTATCGATTTTTTTGGTCAAAAAATTTTTTGTCGAGATTTTGCAAATTCCGCAATGGAAATCAATTAGTAGGACCATTTCAAGTATTCTTTGTGAATTTCATCCAGAAATATTGAGAATTACGGTTTTTAGGGCCGATTTTCGATTTTTTGAAAAAACTGTAAGGGGTTAGCCTATCGATTTTTTTGGTCAAAAATTTTTTTGTCGAGATTTTGCAAATTCCGCAATGGAAATCAATTAGTAGGACCATTTCAAGTATTCTTTGTGAATTTCATCCAGAAATATTGAGAATTACGGTTTTTAGGGCCGATTTTCGATTTTTTGAAAAAACTGTAAGGGGTTAGCCTATCGATTTTTTTGGTCAAAAAATTTTTTGTCGAGATTTTGCAAATTCCGCAATGGAAATCAATTAGTAGGACCATTTCAAGTATTCTTTGTGAATTTCATCCAGAAATATTGAGAATTACGGTTTTTAGGGCCGATTTTCGATTTTTTGAAAAAACTGTAAGGGGTTAGCCTATCGATTTTTTTGGTCAAAAAATTTTTTGTCGAGATTTTGCAAATTCCGCAATGGAAATCAATTAGTAGGACCATTTCAAGTATTCTTTGTGAATTTCATCCAGAAATATTGAGAATTACGGTTTTTAGGGCCGATTTTCGATTTTTTGAAAAAACTGTAAGGGGTTAGCCTATCGATTTTTTTGGTCAAAAAATTTTTTGTCGAGATTTTGCAAATTCCGCAATGGAAATCAATTAGTAGGACAATTTCAAGTATTCTTTGTGAATTTCATCCAGAAATATTGAGAATTACGGTTTTTAGGGCCGATTTTCGATTTTTTGAAAAAACTGTAAGGGGTTAGCCTATCGATTTTTTTGGTCAAAGAATTTTTTGTCGAGATTTTGCAAATTCCGCAATGGAAATCAATTAGTAGGACCATTTCAAGTATTCTTTGTGAATTTCATCCAGAAATATTGAGAATTACGGTTTTTAGGGCCGATTTTCGATTTTTTGAAAAAACTGCAAGGGGTTAGCCTATCGATTTTTTTGGTCAAAAATTTTTTTGTCGAGATTTTGCAAATTCCGCAATGGAAATCAATTAGTAGGACCATTTCAAGTATTCTTTGTGAATTTCATCCAGAAATATTGAGAATTACGGTTTTTAGGGCCGATTTTCGATTTTTTGAAAAAACTGTAAGGGGTTAGCCTATCGATTTTTTTGGTCAAAAAATTTTTTGTCGAGATTTTGCAAATTCCGCAATGGAAATCAATTAGTAGGACCATTTCAAGTATTCTTTGTGAATTTCATCCAGAAATATTGAGAATTACGGTTTTTAGGGCCGATTTTCGATTTTTTGAAAAAACTGTAAGGGGTTAGCCTATCGATTTTTTTGGTCAAAGAATTTTTTGTCGAGATTTTGCAAATTCCGCAATGGAAATCAATTAGTAGGACCATTTCAAGTATTCTTTGTGAATTTCATCCAGAAATATTGAGAATTACGGTTTTTAGGGCCGATTTTCGATTTTTTGAAAAAACTGCAAGGGGTTAGCCTATCGATTTTTTTGGTCAAAAATTTTTTTGTCGAGATTTTGCAAATTCCGCAATGGAAATCAATTAGTAGGACCATTTCAAGTATTCTTTGTGAATTTCATCCAGAAATATTGAGAATTACGGTTTTTAGGGCCGATTTTCGATTTTTTGAAAAAACTGTAAGGGGTTAGCCTATCGATTTTTTTGGTCAAAAAATTTTTTGTCGAGATTTTGCAAATTCCGCAATGGAAATCAATTAGTAGGACCATTTCAAGTATTCTTTGTGAATTTCATCCAGAAATATTGAGAATTACGGTTTTTAGGGCCGATTTTCGATTTTTTGAAAAAACTGTAAGGGGTTAGCCTATCGATTTTTTTGGTCAAAAAAATTTTTGTCGAGATTTTGCAAATTCCGCAATGGAAATCAATTAGTAGGACCATTTCAAGTATTCTTTGTGAATTTCATCCAGAAATATTGAGAATTACGGTTTTTAGGGCCGATTTTCGATTTTTTGAAAAAACTGTAAGGGGTTAGCCTATCGATTTTTTTGGTCAAAAAATTTTTTGTCGAGATTTTGCAAATTCCGCAATGGAAATCAATTAGTAGGACAATTTCAAGTATTCTTTGTGAATTTCATCCAGAAATATTGAGAATTACGGTTTTTAGGGCCGATTTTCGATTTTTTGAAAAAACTGTAAGGGGTTAGCCTATCGATTTTTTTGGTCAAAGAATTTTTTGTCGAGATTTTGCAAATTCCGCAATGGAAATCAATTAGTAGGACCATTTCAAGTATTCTTTGTGAATTTCATCCAGAAATATTGAGAATTACGGTTTTTAGGGCCGATTTTCGATTTTTTGAAAAAACTGCAAGGGGTTAGCCTATCGATTTTTTTGGTCAAAAATTTTTTTGTCGAGATTTTGCAAATTCCGCAATGGAAATCAATTAGTAGGACCATTTCAAGTATTCTTTGTGAATTTCATCCAGAAATATTGAGAATTACGGTTTTTAGGGCCGATTTTCGATTTTTTGAAAAAACTGTAAGGGGTTAGCCTATCGATTTTTTTGGTCAAAAATTTTTTTGTCGAGATTTTGCAAATTCCGCAATGGAAATCAATTAGTAGGACCATTTCAAGTATTCTTTGTGAATTTCATCCAGAAATATTGAGAATTACGGTTTTTAGGGCCGATTTTCGATTTTTTGAAAAAACTGTAAGGGGTTAGCCTATCGATTTTTTTGGTCAAAGAATTTTTTGTCGAGATTTTGCAAATTCCGCAATGGAAATCAATTAGTAGGACCATTTCAAGTATTCTTTGTGAATTTCATCCAGAAATATTGAGAATTACGGTTTTTAGGGCCGATTTTCGATTTTTTGAAAAAACTGCAAGGGGTTAGCCTATCGATTTTTTTGGTCAAAACTTTTTTTGTCGAGATTTTGCAAATTCCGCAATGGAAATCAATTAGTAGGACCATTTCAAGTATTCTTTGTGAATTTCATCCAGAAATATTGAGAATTACGGTTTTTAGGGCCGATTTTCGATTTTTTGAAAAAACTGTAAGGGGTTAGCCTATCGATTTTTTTGGTCAAAAAATTTTTTGTCGAGATTTTGCAAATTCCGCAATGGAAATCAATTAGTAGGACCATTTCAAGTATTCTTTGTGAATTTCATCCAGAAATATTGAGAATTACGGTTTTTAGGGCCGATTTTCGATTTTTTGAAAAAACTGTAAGGGGTTAGCCTATCGATTTTTTTGGTCAAAAAATTTTTTGTCGAGATTTTGCAAATTCCGCAATGGAAATCAATTAGTAGGACCATTTCAAGTATTCTTTGTGAATTTCATCCAGAAATATTGAGAATTACGGTTTTTAGGGCCGATTTTCGATTTTTTGAAAAAACTGTAAGGGGTTAGCCTATCGATTTTTTTGGTCAAAAAAATTTTTGTCGAGATTTTGCAAATTCCGCAATGGAAATCAATTAGTAGGACCATTTCAAGTATTCTTTGTGAATTTCATCCAGAAATATTGAGAATTACGGTTTTTAGGGCCGATTTTCGATTTTTTGAAAAAACTGTAAGGGGTTAGCCTATCGATTTTTTTGGTCAAAAAATTTTTTGTCGAGATTTTGCAAATTCCGCAATGGAAATCAATTAGTAGGACCATTTCAAGTATTCTTTGTGAATTTCATCCAGAAATATTGAGAATTACGGTTTTTAGGGCCGATTTTCGATTTTTTGAAAAAACTGTAAGGGGTTAGCCTATCGATTTTTTTGGTCAAAAAATTTTTTGTCGAGATTTTGCAAATTCCGCAATGGAAATCAATTAGTAGGACCATTTCAAGTATTCTTTGTGAATTTCATCCAGAAATATTGAGAATTACGGTTTTTAGGGCCGATTTTCGATTTTTTGAAAAAACTGTAAGGGGTTAGCCTATCGATTTTTTTGGTCAAAAAATTTTTTGTCGAGATTTTGCAAATTCCGCAATGGAAATCAATTAGTAGGACCATTTCAAGTATTCTTTGTGAATTTCATCCAGAAATATTGAGAATTACGGTTTTTAGGGCCGATTTTCGATTTTTTGAAAAAACTGTAAGGGGTTAGCCTATCGATTTTTTTGGTCAAAAAAATTTTTGTCGAGATTTTGCAAATTCCGCAATGGAAATCAATTAGTAGGACCATTTCAAGTATTCTTTGTGAATTTCATCCAGAAATATTGAGAATTACGGTTTTTAGGGCCGATTTTCGATTTTTTGAAAAAACTGTAAGGGGTTAGCCTATCGATTTTTTTGGTCAAAAAAATTTTTGTCGAGATTTTGCAAATTCCGCAATGGAAATCAATTAGTAGGACCATTTCAAGTATTCTTTGTGAATTTCATCCAGAAATATTGAGAATTACGGTTTTTAGGGCCGATTTTCGATTTTTTGAAAAAACTGTAAGGGGTTAGCCTATCGATTTTTTTGGTCAAAAAAATTTTTGTCGAGATTTTGCAAATTCCGCAATGGAAATCAATTAGTAGGACCATTTCAAGTATTCTTTGTGAATTTCATCCAGAAATATTGAGAATTACGGTTTTTAGGGCCGATTTTCGATTTTTTGAAAAAACTGTAAGGGGTTAGTCCATTGATTTTTTTGGTCAAAAATTTTTTTGTCGATATTTTGCAAATTCCGCAATGGAAATCAATTAGTAGGACCATTTCAAGTATTCTTTGTGAATTTCATCCAGAAATATTGAGAATTACGGTTTTTAGGGCCGATTTTCGATTTTTTGAAAAAACTGTAAGGGGTTAGCCTATCGATTTTTTTGGTCAAAAAATTTTTTGTCGAGATTTTGCAAATTCCGCAATGGAAATCAATTAGTAGGACCATTTCAAGTATTCTTTGTGAATTTCATCCAGAAATATTGAGAATTACGGTTTTTAGGGCCGATTTTCGATTTTTTGAAAAAACTGTAAGGGGTTAGTCCATTGATTTTTTTGGTCAAAAATTTTTTTGTCGATATTTTGCAAATTCCGCAATGGAAATCAATTAGTAGGACCATTTCAAGTATTCTTTGTGAATTTCATCCAGAAATATTGAGAATTACGGTTTTTAGGGCCGATTTTCGATTTTTTGAAAAAACTGTAAGGGGTTAGCCTATCGATTTTTTTGGTCAAAAAAATTTTTGTCGAGATTTTGCAAATTCCGCAATGGAAATCAATTAGTAGGACCATTTCAAGTATTCTTTGTGAATTTCATCCAGAAATATTGAGAATTACGGTTTTTAGGGCCGATTTTCGAATTTTTGAAAAAACTGTAAGGGGTTAGCCTATCGATTTTTTTGGTCAAAAAAATTTTTGTCGAGATTTTGCAAATTCCGCAATGGAAATCAATTAGTAGGACCATTTCAAGTATTCTTTGTGAATTTCATCCAGAAATATTGAGAATTACGGTTTTTAGGGCCGATTTTCGATTTTTTGAAAAAACTGTAAGGGGTTAGCCTATCGATTTTTTTGGTCAAAAAAATTTTTGTCGAGATTTTGCAAATTCCGCAATGGAAATCAATTAGTAGGACCATTTCAAGTATTCTTTGTGAATTTCATCCAGAAATATTGAGAATTACGGTTTTTAGGGCCGATTTTCGATTTTTTGAAAAAACTGTAAGGGGTTAGCCTATCGATTTTTTTGGTCAAAAAATTTTTTGTCGAGATTTTGCAAATTCCGCAATGGAAATCAATTAGTAGGACCATTTCAAGTATTCTTTGTGAATTTCATCCAGAAATATTGAGAATTACGGTTTTTAGGGCCGATTTTCGATTTTTTGAAAAAACTGTAAGGGGTTAGTCCATTGATTTTTTTGGTCAAAAATTTTTTTGTCGATATTTTGCAAATTCCGCAATGGAAATCAATTAGTAGGACCATTTCAAGTATTCTTTGTGAATTTCATCCAGAAATATTGAGAATTACGGTTTTTAGGGCCGATTTTCGATTTTTTGAAAAAACTGTAAGGGGTTAGCCTATCGATTTTTTTGGTCAAAAAATTTTTTGTCGAGATTTTGCAAATTCCGCAATGGAAATCAATTAGTAGGACCATTTCAAGTATTCTTTGTGAATTTCATCCAGAAATATTGAGAATTACGGTTTTTAGGGCCGATTTTCGATTTTTTGAAAAAACTGTAAGGGGTTAGTCCATTGATTTTTTTGGTCAAAAATTTTTTTGTCGATATTTTGCAAATTCCGCAATGGAAATCAATTAGTAGGACCATTTCAAGTATTCTTTGTGAATTTCATCCAGAAATATTGAGAATTACGGTTTTTAGGGCCGATTTTCGATTTTTTGAAAAAACTGTAAGGGGTTAGCCTATCGATTTTTTTGGTCAAAAAATTTTTTGTCGAGATTTTGCAAATTCCGCAATGGAAATCAATTAGTAGGACCATTTCAAGTATTCTTTGTGAATTTCATCCAGAAATATTGAGAATTACGGTTTTTAGGGCCGATTTTCGATTTTTTGAAAAAACTGTAAGGGGTTAGTCCATTGATTTTTTTGGTCAAAAATTTTTTTGTCGATATTTTGCAAATTCCGCAATGGAAATCAATTAGTAGGACCATTTCAAGTATTCTTTGTGAATTTCATCCAGAAATATTGAGAATTACGGTTTTTAGGGCCGATTTTCGATTTTTTGAAAAAACTGTAAGGGGTTAGCCTATCGATTTTTTTGGTCAAAAAATTTTTGGGTCGAGATTTTGCAAATTCCGCAATGGAAATCAATTAGTAGGACCATTTCAAGTATTCTTTGTGAATTTCATCCAGAAATATTGAGAATTACGGTTTTTAGGGCCGATTTTCGATTTTTTGAAAAAACTGTAAGGGGTTAGCCTATCGATTTTTTTGGTCAAAAAATTTTTGGGTCGAGATTTTGCAAATTCCGCAATGGAAATCAATTAGTAGGACCATTTCAAGTATTCTTTGTGAATTTCATCCAGAAATATTGAGAATTACGGTTTTTAGGGCCGATTTTCGATTTTTTGAAAAAACTGTAAGGGGTTAGCCTATCGATTTTTTTGGTCAAAAAATTTTTTTGTCGATATTTTGCAAATTCCGCAATGGAAATCAATTAGTAGGACCATTTCAAGTATTCTTTGTGAATTTCATCCAGAAATATTGAGAATTACGGTTTTTAGGGCCGATTTTCGATTTTTTGAAAAAACTGTAAGGGGTTAGCCTATCGATTTTTTTGGTCAAAAAATTTTTGGGTCGAGATTTTGCAAATTCCGCAATGGAAATCAATTAGTAGGACCATTTCAAGTATTCTTTGTGAATTTCATCCAGAAATATTGAGAATTACGGTTTTTAGGGCCGATTTTCGATTTTTTGAAAAAACTGTAAGGGGTTAGCCTATCGATTTTTTTGGTCAAAAAATTTTTTGTCAAGATTTTGCAAATTCCGCAATGGAAATCAATTAGTAGGACCATTTCAAATGTTCTTTGTGAATTTCATCCAGAAATATTGAGAATTACGGTTTTTAGGGCCGATTTTCGATTTTTTGAAAAAACTGTAAGGGGTTAGCCTATCGATTTTTTTGGTCAAAAATTTTTTTGTCGAGATTTTGCAAATTCCGCAATGGAAATCAATTAGTAGGACCATTTCAAGTATTCTTTGTGAATTTCAATTTTCGAATCCATTCATTTGAGGTACAATAGGATGAAAGTGAAGTTAAATTGATTTACTGGCAAATATAAATCTTCTGTAATGTTCTAGAGACACTTACTACTTAATCCGAAAGACTGCTTAGTGGTGAATGATGGAAATTTAATTATTATTTCTAATATAATTACGCTAAGGTAATTGCTATTGCTATTATACTTCAACAGCAACTGATTTTGTTAAAGTCTGAAGGCCTGTATAAGTCGTCCCTCGGCTAATCATCAGGTCTGTCGAGGCTGTAAAAGTTGGCTATTTGCTAGTTGTTCATTTTATATTCTGAGAAGTCAATATAAACTTACGATAAATGCTGATTTACCTGGTTACCATAGTCTAAAACTACTGGCAAATAGTTCTACAGAGACAGAGTCAATGAGAAAGTCAGGAAATCGTCGGAAATGGTAGAGTACTTCTTGATACATTTTCCCTTCGTGATGTTCCATTTTTCCGACAATTTCCCGGACTTCTTATTGATTAAATTAATTTCGTTGGTTTTGCAAGTTTTCGCAAGATATTACAAGATTGCTACAAGACATTGTTATATTTTTTTTGTCAAATATCATATAGAATAGAAAAAAATGAATATATTTTGGGTGGAAAGGGAAAGTGGTGGGATTGAGGAAGTGGCAGATATCAGCAGAATGTCAATTATATAAATATAAATACATATATATATATTTTGGTAAATGTGTTCATTTTTTTTTTCAAAAAAATAAAATAAGCGTCAAATTGTCGTGGTAGTTTTTTTTAAAGATAAACAAAGAATTGGGCTCAACTGAACTTCAAATCATTTTTTTTTAATATTATTTTTTGTTTTTTGTTGTTTTTTTTTAAAAATTTGTTTTTTTTGTAAAGGAAAAAGTACCTCCGTCAGTGGCATCTTTGCGCTTCCTCTTCTTGCCGCGCGACGAATTGGTGCGCGAACTCCAGTCTGGGTACATTTGCATGTGCAACTGTCGCTCGCGTCGCGCTAGCTCGTAATATTTCGCCTGCTCATCCCGTCCGAGTGCGTGCCACTGTGTTGGAGCGCCCCCAAATTAAATTGGCGGGGATTTGTGTAAGTAGAAAGCGAAATTCAAAAATATTCGGTATTATACCAAAAAGAAAAAAAATAATAAAAAAAAAACAAAAAAGAAAAACAAACAAAAACAAAACAAATTTTTTTATGACAGAGCGTCCCCAGATGAAAAGAATTGTTTTTTTTTTAATTTTCAAAATAATGAAAAAAGAAAATTCAAATTAAAATAAAAAAATAGAATTAGAAAACTAAAAATTAAAAGAAAAAAACTAAAAAAATATATATATCAAAGTTTCTTTTGCTGTGATCTAAATCTAATCAATCAATATCTCTCTCAAAAATATTTTCAATACTTTATTGAAATTATTTATTTATTTTTTTATTTTCAAACAAATATAGCACGAAGTTTCCGACTCCAAACTCAAGAAGAAGCAACTGAGAAAAAACAATTTAATTGCTTTCATCTTGTATTTCTTTTTTCAAACAATGAATTGAGCAAACACCACCATTGTTGCCATTTTATTTATTTATTTATTTATTTAAATACATATTTATTTAAATATATATTTAAATAAATAAACAAAATAAACTTCGTATTGGTCTGCGCACGCCACAGATTTTATTTTTCATTTTCTTACTGGGTTTCCTTGGTATTTTCTTTCTTTTTTTTTCTTCTTTCAATTAAAAAATAAATGTTATTGTGCTATATACGAGATGGGGAGCCAAATATTAGACAACACATTTAGATAGAGTCATAAGGAAGTCATATGGTGGTCATCAGTGAGTCATACGATAGTTGTTGGACATAACTACTTAGTTTTAAGTATTTATTCAAGGCTTAATTAAGTACAAAATAAATCCTTAATGTCATAATGCGATTTTTGACAGATTTAGACTGTCTTTTCTTTCTTTTTTTCGCTAAAAAAACCCGCGCGGACTTCCCTGGATTTTCCCGGTCAAAATCCAGGCAATTGGATAAATCCAATGACAATTCCAACGGCAAAAAGACGTCAAGACCAATTTTTTAAGGGGATTCAAAGTGAAAATGATCGTTAGAGCCCTATAGCAAATGGCCGTGGAAATTCCATTGGAAATTTAGCATTAAATTCCGCTGATTCTATGACATTGTTCCTAGGAGAATCCATGGAAATCCGCCATCACTTTCCAGTGGAAGTCCATGGAAGATTTGCATGGAAAATCTAATGTGAAACATCCGCGGATTTCGCTTGAATATTCCATGGAAAATTCAGAAGTTTTCCTATAGACTTCTCATGGATTTTTTACTACAAAACGCCTCTTCTTTTGTAAGAAAATTCCTGCTTATTTCCCAGGGAAAATTCAAGGAATTCCACGGAAAATTCGAGAATCTTTCTTATGAATTTTCCATGGATTTTTACTACAAAACGCCCCCTTTATTCTAAGAAAATTCTTGCTTATTTCCTGGTAAACATCTAAGAAATAATTTCATGGAAAACTCCACTATCTTTCCATATATTTTTTCTAAGAAAATTCCACGAGCTTTCCAATGGATTTTCCATGGATTTAACTACAACACGCCCCCTTTTTTTTTAGGAAAATTCCTGCGTATTTCTTGGCGAAAATCCAAGGAATATTTCCATGGAAAATACCACGAGTTTTCTATGGATTTTTCATGAACTTTCCATGGATTTTACTACAACATGCCCGCTTTTTTGTAAGAATATTCCTGCTTATTTCCTGGGGAGAATTCAAAGAATAATTCCACGGAAAATTTTAGAAGTTTTCCTATGGATTTTACTACAAAACGCTTTCATTTTTCTAGGAAAATTCCTGCTCTTTTTTTGATGAAAAGTCAAGGAAAAATTCCATGGAAAATTTCATTATTTTTCCATACAGTTTTCCTAAGAAAATTCCACGAGCTTTCTTATGGATTTATTTTATTTTTATTTTACTTATTTATAAGTTCATGTCCCTGTACAATTTTAAGTAAAAAATTTTCCATGGATTTTAAACTACAACACGCCCATTTTTTTTGTAGGAAAACTCCTGCTTATTTCTTGGGGAAAATCCAAGGAATAATTCCATGAAAAATTCCAGAAGCTTTCCATACAGTTTTTCTAAGAAAATTTCACAAGCTTTACCATGGATTTTCCATGGATTTTATCGCATCATGCCCGCTTCTTTTGTAGGAAAATTCCGGCTAGTTTCCCGGTGAAAATCCAAGAAATAATTCCATGGAAAGTTCTAGAAGCTGTCCTATGGATTTTTACTACAAAACACCTCCTTTTTATGGGAAAATTCCCACTTCTTCTAACTTATTTTCTGACGAAAAACCAAGGAATAATTCCATGGAACAGTCCATAAGCTTTCTTGTGGATTTTCCAAAGATTTTACTACAAAACGACCCTTTTTTTTGTAAGAAAATTCCGGTTTGTTTCCTGGCGAAAAATCCAAGGAATAATTCCATTGAAAATTCCAGAAGCTTTCCTATGAATTTTCTATGGATTTTACCGCATCACGCCCGATTTTTTTGTAGGAAAATTCCTGCTTAGATCCTGGGGAAAATTTAAGGAATACTTTCATGAAAAATTCCAGAGGCTTTCCTATGGACTTTCCATGGATTTTACTACAACACGCCGCTCTTTTTTCGTAGAAAAATTCCTGGAGAAAATCCAAGGAATAATTCAACGGAAAATTCCACGAGCTTATCTATGGATTTTTACTACAACACGCTCCCCTTTTTTTGTAGGAAAATTCTTGCTTATTTCTTGGCAAAAATCCAAAGGAATATTTCGTCAGTTGGATCAGCAATTGTCATAACTTCCACATCGCCTCAACATCACATCTTCTAACACCATGGAAATACACATACTATACAAGAACTGCTGATGAGGTAATGAGGAAGTTACGACAATTGCTGATCCAACTGACGATTTCCATGGAAAAGTACAGGAGCTTTCCTATGGATTTTTTTTTACTACAAAGTGCCTCCTTTTTTCTAGGAAAATTCCTGCTCTTTCTTGGTGAAAATTCAAGGAATAATTCCATGTAAAAGTCCAGAAGTTTTCCTATGGATTTTCCAAGGATTTTACTACAACACGCCCCCTCTTTTTGTACGAAAATTCCTGCTTATTTCCTGGTGAAAATCCAAGGAATAATTCCATGGAAAATTCTAGAAGTTTTCCTATGTATTATCCATGGATTTTTACTAGAACACGTCCCCCTTTTTATAAGAAAATTCTTGCTTATTTTTTGGCGAAAATACAATGGATAATTCCACGGAAAATTCCACTATCTTTCCATACAGTTTTTCTGAGAAAATTCCACGAGCTTTCCTATGGATTTTCTATGGATTTTACCACAAAACGCCAGCTTTTTTGTAAGAAAATTCCTGTTTATTTCCTGGGGAAAATCCAAGGAATAATTCCACGGAAAATTCTAGAAGTTTCCTATGGACTTTTCATGGATTTTACTACAACACGTCCCCCTTTTTTTGTAGGAAAATTCCTGCTTATTTCCTGGTAAATAAGCGGACGGTGTTTATAACGCAAAGGTCTCGAGTTCGATTCTTGCGTAGCGCCGTTTTATTGTTTATTTATTTTTTTCATTTCTATTATTTTTTTTTTAATCAGATATACATTTATGTATCGTTTTTTTAATCACTGACCGTTTTTTTTTAATCATTAATATAGCAATATTTGCTTTGCACTGTAATATAGTTCTAATATGAATGTTTCTACAAGATGGTGTGGTCGCCGTCTTGGTTTGACGTTTCTGTCCGCCATTTTGAATAACTATCAAAACAAAAATCTCATCCGATTAAGCTGAAATTTTCGTATGTTGTAGCTGATATCAAGGCCTTTTCAGAACATATATAAAATCCGACCTAGATCAAGTGATTGCCTGGATACAGGAGCTCGAAGTTCAAAATCTTAACATTTTCATAAATACAGAACTATCGGGAGCTTCTTTTATCGAAATGATCACAAAGAAAGATAAGTTTTTCAAGAATTTTAATTTAATCAAAATTTTCCTGATTTAGATCGAGTAGAGCGTACCCTTAACAACTTCGTATGACTCTCCGACGATTGCACTGTACAATCAATTTTATTTATTTATTTTTTATGTATATTTTTTTTAAATTTTCTTTCCGAATTGAAACCATGATCCAATATTTCCCATATGACCTACTATTTATCAATCTAATTTCCAAAAATTAATAAATAAATTTAAATTAGCAAATTTATTGTTGTTGTATTTTCATGGAATTCGTACTTATGCCTCCGGTACAGATTTTTTTCTATTAAACAAAAAACCAAAAAAAAAAACAAAAATTATTCAGCTCTAAATCGAATTTCAAATTTAGTTAAAATTGAATTTTAAGGGAAAATAACAAACTTTGGAAAAATTCCCCTGGAATTTTCACTCAAAATTCAATTTAAACTAATTCTAAGTGAATATTCCAGGGGAATTTTGATTAAAAAAAATTAATTCAAATCGAATTTTGAGTGGAAGAAAAGTGGATATAGACCTAGGTTGTCAATTTTGACATTGTGGGATTTTTTTTTAAATCAAAATTTGCTCTTGGAATTTTCACTTAAAATTCAAATTGAACTAAATTTGAACTAAATCAAATTTGAGTGAAAATTAATTGTGACATTTTTTTCAATCTAAATTCACCTGGAATTTTCACTCAAATTTAAATTAGTTCAAATTTAGTTCAAATTGAATTTTATGTGAAAAATCCAGGGCAAATTTTGATTGAAAAAATTTCCCAAAGTCAAAATTGACCGCCTAGGTCTATCTCCACACAAAATTCAATTTTAATTAATTTTTTCAATCAAAATTCTCCTGGAATTATCACTTAAAATTCAATTTTGAACTAAATTTAAACTAATTCAATTTGAACTAATTCAAATTTAGTTCAAATTGAATTTTGAGTGAAAATCCCAAGGGAATTTTGATTGAAAAAATTAATTTAAATTTAAGTCAAATTGAATTTTAAGTGTATATAGACCTATTCTGTCAATTTTGACTTTGGGAAATTTTTTTCAATCAAAATTTGCCCTGGAATTTTCACTTAAAATTCAAATTAAACTAAATTTAGAACTAATTCAAATGTGAGTGAAAATTCCAAGAGCAAATTTTGATTGAAAAAAATTCACAAAGTCAAAATTGACAGCCTAGGTCTATCTCTACTGTGTTCCACTCAAAATTCAATTTGAACTAATTCTAAGTGAATATTCCAGGAGAATTTTGATAGAAAAAATTAATGAAAATTTAATTCAAATTGAATTTTGAGTGGAAAGAGACCTAGGCTGTCAATTTTGGACTTTGTGAATTTTTTTTCAATCAAAATTTGCCCTGGAATTTTCACTCAAATTTGAATTAGTTCAAATTTAGTTCGAATTTAGTTCAAATTGAATTTTTATGTGAAAAATCCAGGGCAAATTTTGATTGAAAAAAATTTCACAAAGTCCAAAATTGACAGCCTAGGTCTATCTCCACTCAAAATTCAATTTGAATTAAATTTTAATTAATTTTTTCTATCAAAATTCCCCTGGAATATTCACTTAGAATTAGTTCAAATTGAATTTTGAGTGGAACACAGTAGAGATAGACCTAGGCTGTCAATTTTGACTTTGTGAAATTTTTTCAATCAAAATTCTCCTGGAATTATCACTCAAAATTCAATTTTGAACTAAATTTAAACTAATTCAATTTGAACTAATTCAAATTTAGTTCAAATTGAATTTTGAGTGATAATTCCAGGAGAATTTTGATTGAAAAAATTAATTAAAATTGAATTTTATGTGGAGATAGACCTACGCTGTCAATTTTGGACTTTGTGAAATTTTTTCAATCAAAATTCTATTCGAATTTGCAATTAAAATTCAATTTGAACTAAATTAGAAACAAAATTGAATTTAATTCAATTTAGAAATAGATCTAAAACAAATTGCAATTAAAATTGGTTTTAATTGCCATTAAAAAAAATTGTTTGAGTGAAATCAAAATTGACATTTTGATTTCCCACTCATATATTTTAGATCAGAATAATTTCTTCAAATCAAAATTCAGATTTCATGATGATTTAATGAAATTATTCTGGTCTCAAAAGACATGCGTCAAAATGTCAATTTTGATTTCACTCAAATAATTTTTTTATGGCTCTGGCACAACTTTCTGGATCAGGAAAACGTCATAGAATCGAAATTCACTTGTAAAAAAAAATGTTTTAAAAAATTCTCCCATTTTTTGACATCTTCAAATTAGTTTTCCTGACCCAAAAAGGTGTGCCCCGGAAGTAATTTAATTTTTATCCTTTATAGCTCCAGCATGACCTTTTAGATCAGGAAAATTTTCAAAAAATCTAAATTCAGAATAAAAAAGATGTGAATTTAGATTTCATGAAATTTTCCTGATGAAAAAAAGTGTGCTGAGGCTATTATAAATCCAAAATTAAATTAGCTTAATGGCTCCGGCATAACCTTTTTGGAGCAAATCTTTCGAGAGAGAGAAAGGAATCTGAATTTTGATTTCATGGAAACTTTCCTGACCTAATAAGATTATTTCAAAGCCTTTAAGCTAATTTAATTTTGAATTTATTATAGCCTCAGCACATTTTTTCTCACTTCAGTGAATTTTGATTTAATGGAATTATCTTGATCTGAAAAGGTGTGGCGGAGCCATTAATAAATTCAATTTAGATTGAGAGAATTTCAATATAAAATCAAATAGAGTAAAAATTTTTAAATTCTTGCAGATTCCGGCAATACCTTTTTTTTGTAGATCAGGAAAATTTTCGTCAAATCTAAATTTACATCTTTCTTATTATGAATTTAGATTTCTGGAATTTTTCCTGATCCAAAGTTTGTGCTGGAGCCATTGAGCTAATTTAATTTTGGATTTATAATAGCCTCAGCACACTTTTTCTCATCAGGAAAATTTCATGAAATCTAAATTCACATCTTTTTTATTCTGAATTTAGATTTCTTGAAAATTTTCCTGATCTAAAAGGTCATGCTGGAGCTATAAAGAATAAAAATTAAATTATTTCCGGGGCATACCTCTTTTAGATCAGGAAAATTCCAGAAATCTAAATTCAGAATAAAAATTATGTAAATTTGGATTTCATGAAATTTTCCTGATAAAAAAAGATAATAGCTGGAATCTGCAAGAATTTAATTTTTTTACTCTATTTAATTTTATATTGAAATTCTCTCAATCTAAATTGAATTTAGAGGTGTGCCGGAGCCACCTTTTGGATCAAGATAATTCCATTAAATCAAAATTCACTATTCCTTTCATTCTCAAACGTTTCGCATTAGTTTCTCTTATCCTTTTCGTTACCCTTTCGCTCTCAAAATTAGGTCGAACTAAATTGAATTAGGTGTGATGCTTAAAAGAAGAAGAAGAAGAGTGCGAAAGAATGGGACGGACTTATGCAAGAAATTTGGGAAAAAAAGTGGCCTGAAATTCGATTTTATGCAATTTTCCAGGTCTAAAAGGTTATTCCATAGAAATAAAAATCCCAAATCAAATTTCCCCAGATCTAAATTTTGTTTATTTTTTCTCAATTTTAAAAGGGAAAAAAATCTGTTTGCCGGATGCATGAAGTGGTTTTTCTTTGTTCTTCTTTTTTTTTCAATTAGTTTAAATTTTACTAAAAAGCAAATATTAAAATATTAAAAATAAATAAATAAATTTAGATTTGACAAAAAAATAATAATAATAATATGAAGAAAAAATCAAAAATTAAGGAAAATCACAGATAAAAAAAATGGGAGAAAGTGTAATGAGTCTTTTTTAATTGACAAAAATTCACGATTTAAATCTATTTTCATGAATTTTGACAATTTCTTTTTTTTTAATTTTTGTATAGTAATAAATTTTCTCTTTAAGCGTCATTGCGACGACCCAAGCATGACAGTTTTTTTTTTTTTTGTTTTTCTACTCTTTGTCTTCTTTTTCATTAAAAATAGTTTAAAAACTAAGAAAAAAAAATAGAAAATAAATATAGAATGACGTCTGTCAAAAAGCCTAGAACAAAAATTTTAATCAACAAAAATAATAATAATGCTCTAATTATTTTTTTTTAATTGCCACGAGCCCAATATTTTGTTTTTCTTTTTGTTGTTTTTTTTTTTTAAATCGTCCAATTTAGATTTGGAATTTTTTTTACCGTTTTTTTCGCCACACGAATTAGTCTTTTATTTTATTTAAAGTCGATTTGGCATTCTGCTTGTCACCACTCTTTTTTTTTTTTGGTTTTAGAAGGATTATCTTTTGCAAAAAGGGCTTTTTTTTTGTATAAAATAAACAAAAAAAAAAAGGTTAAAAAGGGATGGATTGGATTTTTTTTGGTTAGTTTTCTTCTATTATTATTTTCTTTCTTCTCAAAAATTAACAAAAAATAAATAAATAAATAAATAAAGTAAATTCAAATTAAAATAGCTTTTGGCAGATTAATTATAGGAATGACAGAGATGTCAAAGTCCTGTCGTACGTCATTTGTTAGCTATTTAAATTTTGCAAAAATCAAAAAATATTTAAAAAAAAAATAGAAAAAACAAATAAATTCCATTTTCAAAGAGAAAGAATGAATAATAAAAGAAAACTACTAAATATTAGTCAATATATTTTTGTTTTTCTTTGAGGTTAGGTTCTTGGAAAAGGGTATTCTTTTTCTTCATTTCTTTCTTCAAAAAAAAAATAAATAAATAAATAAAAAATAAAAATAAAAAAGGTGTTGTCAAAAACAAAAAAAAAATTAGAATAAAAAAAATAATGAGCAGTACCTCCCGAATCCGCGGGTGATCGATCTTTTTTGCGCTTTTTCTTTTTCGAACCGTAACCATAGTTGTCGCGTGCACTCCAACCCGGATATAATTCCATGTGCAACTGTCGCTCTTGTCTGGCTTTTTCATAGTATTTGCTCTGTTCATCTCGGCTCAGTGAGTGCCACTACAAGAATTGGGAGTAGTTTGATTGTTTTCGTTAACAAAATATTAACAGAATCCAAAAAAAAAAACAAAAAAAAACAACAGAATAATCTTTTTTTTTTTTCTTAAGACAAAAACAACAACAAAATTCATTAAGAGAGAATATCACTTCTAAAATTGTTCTATCTGTCAAAAATGACACTGTTAAGTCGCCATTTTTCTTTCAAAAACTTAACAAAAAATATATATATACAACAAAATAGATATACAGATATAGAGATGCATTTGGGGAGTTGTATCACACATAAACTATCTCCAGAGCTTTCGGATCGTTCTCCAAGCCCTGATCCAATCAACTGACAGGAAAAACAGGGGTTCGATTGACTTTTTCCTCATAATTTTAACACATTTAAGTGTAAAAATTAATCAACAATATTTAATGTTAATTTTATACCTTTTTCAGGGTTAAAATTGCCATAAAAAGGGTAACTTTAACCCTTAAACCACCTGCATATTGCCTACTTTCCGGCAATTTAAAAGGAAACCTGACAAATGCAGTAGATCCCCATCAACTCATCGATCCTAATCGAAAATGTTCTCGATCTACCCCCCGGAAAGTTGTTTTTTTTTTTTTAAATGGAGTTCTTTGAAGCCACTCCGAAAATTCCGAAATGCCCTACAAACCAAGATGTTTCAGGTATAAGGTGGGCCAAATGGAACTGCCAGTGACGTAGATACTTTTACCCGACTGGTACAGTGTTTACAACTCAGATTTGTCAAACATTTGTAATAGAAAAATAAGAATTGAATAATTTTGCAAAGATTAATTAATTTTCTTCATAAATGAAAATATATTTATTGTTCCTCGACTAATGAACTTCAAATAAGTATAATATAATAAATTTTGATTACAAAAAAAACACCTTTTTAGTAATATGACCACATTGGATATGATATTAAAATTGCCTAGGATAAAATATCGTCCATATATGCCATTAACACTTCGTAGAACTTTATGGAATTTTCAAGGGGTTACTCAAGTATGGAATACCGACACATTTTTCTGCTAGAATCCATGGAATCCATGGAATCACTGATTAGATTCTGATAGAATCTCAAATGGAATCCATACAGAATCACTAGAATCAATTGGAATCACTGGAATCAAATAGAATCACAGAATCCCTTATTTACGATTCCTATCATTTTGACAATATAATCCATGAAATTTAAGAAGAACTCCTGAAAATTCCGAATAATGATAACTTTTACTTTGTTGAAATTATGTAGGTTTTTGTTTCAAAAAGTTTTTGCTTAAAAAGATATTTCACAGCTCTCTTTTTTGAGTTCGAACAGTAAAAATAGAAATATAAAAAATATTAAGATTCAATCATTAATGTGAAAAAATGAATTTATTTTTATTTTTAATCTGAAATTTTTATTATACAGCAAATATCTGGGAATTTTCAAAAAAATATCTTAGATTCCTTAGATTCCTACATCAAAACTAAGCTACAACACTCCAAAGGATTTCCCTACATCCATAAATCACAAATCCAAGTTCTTTTGATTATTGCTCACCTTCGATCAAGATCCCATACTACTCGCACAGACACATGACTTTGTATAAAAAATTTTCGAAAAACAATGAATAATCTTCAAAAATAATTTTATTTCAATGATTATATTTGACTTCCCGTCGAACTTTTTCAAAATACGCCTTCATTTTCTTTCCCAATTTGAATTCTGGTTACCAATTTGTCTTCCTGAATAGCTACTCTTAATTTAATAGAGTTTGTAATGAATTAATGTAAAGAATTTGAATTCAGTGACCTTTAAAACCTTCTAAGTACGGTTTAGTCACCAGTGACCCATAGAGAAAATAATTTTACCTCACTTCCCAAAGTTATTTCTGTCAAATGTTTATACGTAATTGTAAAGTAGAAGGTTGTAGAAATCTAGAATACTTTTTTGCAAATCTCCAACTGTTTGATATAATACTAAATATTTAAGCTCAAAAGTGATGAACTTTCAAATTACCGTATTGATGAGTGATTTTTTTTATTTATTTGTTTTTTTATATATCTAATTTCTTAAGCAAATCTTTTCGCTAATATAAATAATATTTTTCGTTATAGTAAAAATTATCATTCATTAATACAGTCAGAAAATTAAAATTTTTGGGCTCTTTTTGTCCTTATCTGTTGGATTTTCTAAGGTCAGATGTAAGATATTTCATTGCTTTTGTTTTTATTTCATTGTTATTGTTGATTTTCAATCACTGAAAAGCGCCTCGTCCTTAACCCGTTGAAGACGATTGGAACACCGGTGTCCCATAAAAAAAAATAATTTTTCCTGACTACCTAAAGTTACTTTTTTTATGTTTTTACGTAATTGCAAAGTAGAAGGTTGAAGGAATTTAAAATATATTTTTCAAGTCTCAAGCTATTTGCTAAATAATAAATATTTAAGCTCAAAAATGACGATTTTTTTTAAAATTCTCATGTTGATAATTGATTTTAATTATTTTTTAGACTTCTAATTTTTTTTAAGCAAAACCGTTTTGAGAAAAGGAACTATAATGCTCATACATATTTTTAAAAAAAATCTACAAAAAATGGACAAATTATTGGCAAGAATTCTTCAGAGTATGCAGAGAGATTCGTCGGAGAATCTGCAGAAACTTTCTGATGAATTTTGTCCCAGGTCTAAATAAAATTCGTAGGAATATCGATAGATTTATCGGCAGATTTTCGGCAGAGTTGTAGATATTCTCTGCAGAAATCTAAAAAATATCTAGCGAAATTATTTGAACAGACTTTTTTCAGAGTGTAAGTTATTTGTCAAAACGCAACCTGCAATATTTTTCGACTTCCCGGTTCAGTTTACAGAACCCAATGGGACATGCATAGCCAAAAATAACAAATAACATTAATCCTACATAGCAATATGAAAAATTATTATCAAATAAGAGAAATTTAAACACAGGAATAAACTGAATCACAAATTGGATTAATCGAGAATCACGGAATACCGAGTTGAATTATTAAGAGAATCACACACTTAGAATCATTGGAATCACAATGGAATCTCATTGGAATCACATGGAATAATGGAATATGGACACAAATTTTCGATCTTGAGTAACCCCTTGGGAATTTTACAAGATATTTTGATACTTTTATTTATATTTTAACATTCGGAGCTTTAGTCAATTCTTTTCTGGTATCTGAATCAGAAATTTCATCTCTTTGGTTACTGTCTCTAAAGATTTCTAACCATTCAATATTTTCATTTCTGTGCGCATTCAATCAGGCCTCCATGCGAAATATTCTTCATCATAAAAAATTAAATAGAAAACAAAATTGGCAGCGGCTGCCACCAAGGTCCTTCCAAGTTTTAAACTCAATAATTTCCTTAAATCGATTTTCCATTGTTAAATTTTAAAATTTAACTTTATTTTGCAGCTAATATGTTTAAAGATTGCATTCAAAATGGTACACTTCTTAATCAATTTTCAATTTTATAAAGTTTTTTTTGAAAAATTATAGACTACACAGAAAAAAATTCACAGCGTTCTAGTCAAGGCTAGCCTTACTGGCCAAACTAATATATGGGGTTTTGGAGCACCACATTTCTCTTTTTTACATTGCGTTTTATATTTTCCATATCGATAAAATGGTTTTTCCAACAATTTTATTTCCAAGGGAAAAGTAACACTTCAGAAAAAATGATTTTTTTTTTGATAGGTTTTTTGACTACAATAATAGTTCCAATTAGGCCTCAGGCTTATAAATAATACCTCGTTTGATGTTTCGACAGCAATATTTTCAGAAACTGTTCTAGATTCAGAGGCATGTACCTTCACATTTAAAGGCAAAATTGTACAATATGTCATGGAACAAATCGATATTGCTTTTTTATTTGTTTTGTAACAACCCGTCAAATCATTGCTCTACCTGCCGATTTTACTCGGAGGTTTTTTGAATTTTAACGGTATATTCTAGTACATTCAGAGAAAATCTGCAGATTCTCGGCAGAATTTCTCCCTAGAAAATCTGCATAACCTCCATTACTTCACAAAAATATTGTTGATTTATGAAGAAACTGTAGAAGTTATAAAGAAAATTGTATGCTCTGCTTAACAAGCATTACCGAGTACACATTTTAGATAAGTAAAAAAACTGCGAGCAAAAATACTAATTTTTTAAAAATCGCCCATGGAATGATACAAAAACACGAAATTTAGGTCGATACTCTGCTTAAAGTTTTCACTTCACTTTTCTCTACTTGTAACACGGCGTCGCAGAATTCTTTATTTTATATAAACACCGTGATATCACAAAAAATAACTCTATTGAATTTTGCAAACTTCAGTGAAAAATTTTTCCATCTCTTCTGGACACATCTTGTCTGGAAAGTCTGGAATGTAGAAAAAATCTACAGAAAATCGGCAGAATATCTACAGAAATTCGTCAGAGATTCGTCAGAAAATCTGCCGAAATATTCTGACGAATTTTGTCCCAAGCCCAAATAAAATTCGTAAGAATATCTACAGAATTATCTGCAGATATTCTGTAGAGGTGTAGATTTTCTCTACAGAAATCTTAAAGATATCTGCAGATATTATTTGACGGGAAGAAATTAAGAACTTTTAACACTAAATGACGTAAGCATTGGATCTTAATGGATTACAGATTTTTTTGTGCAGTAATAATTAAGATTTATTTTCGATTTTCCCGAAAAAAAAATGGTAAAGTCTGAACTGCAGAGAGTACTTTTCCGTTGTATAGAATATTAAATTAACTTTCTCTTTGTGAAAAAAATTATTTGATACCATTTTTATGATTTAAATTAAAAAAAAAAAAAATAGGCCAAGAATCAGAACATTGGGATATCATTCCAAAGTGCAGTAAAGTGCCATAAAGTGCAATATTTTTTATACAGAGTATAACATCATAAATGAATGAACAATTGAATGGGTTTTACCACAATTAAGACTACAATGATCAAAAAAAAGGTCACGTTTTAATCCAGAATAGAAATTATGAGAATACCGCAATTGATTCTCAAAAATTCCGAATATCGTAAATATTTATTTCTTAAGTATTGAAATATTTTTAAAAAAAAAATCCCAATTAATATTTGCTTTTTGTTGAAAATGTCTGAACTTGGAATTTTATATCAATTTGATATTCTACGTAATTTTTATGCTTTGAATTCCATGTTATTTAACTTATTCTTAGTTTTTCCAAAATATATTAGTATTGAATGTTCTGACACATTTGTGATTTGCTCATATGGTGTATGGTCTGCCGGGTTTCGTCGAAATAATTTTTGTCCAGTGGAATTTTGTGGCAAAAAAGTATGAGAAAAACTGAAACTACATCAAATATTAGTTTAATTTATAAAAATAGTCTTTATTGTTAACAATTAAACTAATAATTTTGATATATTCCCAACATTTTATAGAAATGTATTCGCGCATGAGATTTTGGCGCGAGTCACGAACAGATGATTTTTGACATAACCTCCAAAAAGTATCTACGTCATCACCAGCCCGATCTGGCCCACCTTATTACTTTGTTATTTGTTTTTATTCATCTTGCCTACAAACGCAGGTCGCGGTCTGGGGAAATGTCAAATAACCCTATAAACAAACTATATGGGAAAGAAAAAAAAGATTACCAAGGAAATGTCGGTGGACAATTCCACTGACTGTCTCATTCTGTGCAATTTACACACATTTTGCATTTTGGGATGAGAAAATAAAGTTTTCTCCATAAATCCATAAAAAAAAATCTTTTATGGATTAAATTAACAATAGTATTTTCAACCAGAAGAATAAAAAACAATATATTTGACAATATATTGAAAATATTGTAACCCTCTAACGGTGTTTTCTTTAATATCCAAAAAAAAGTAATTAAATAATTTTGTCTAGGGTAACTAATGGTCCACTGAACTCAAAAATACCATCCATTCTTCATTATCTCTTTCCGTTTGGGCACCAGGTGAGAAAAGGTAAAGACCGCCTCCAGGCGGTCATATCCGTTTAAGGCATAAAAAGACTGAAATATTTTAATTGAAAAATAGTGAACAAATAGTAAAATAAATTAATTTTAAACGTTTTTTATGGATGAATGTTGTATGATTATCTAAGAAATGATAATTTTTAGGAAAAAACGTCTATAACTTTTATAATTAGACGTTAATGAAGCTCAAGGTGTTTCAATGAGACTGATTTTAAACTAATAGGTTGCAGGCTACGTATGAAAACGTCACCTTCTTGTATAATTTGAAGGTCCTTTGAAATACATTGCTCATCTTTTGGTTTTATTTCACGATCTGGAGCATTAAAGGACGAATTAGAGAATTATTCATCACTGTTGAAGTCTTTTTCTTTATAAATTTCGCTTAATTCGCAGAAATCGACCATTTTACTCATTCTGGACAGTCTTCGTGTAATCTCAATTGTTTTCCATGATTAATATTTTGCAAAATAATAATAATATATTTTATTAGAACAACCAAAACAATTAAATAAAAAAATGGGTAATTTTTGAAAATTTTACCCTTGAACCGATAAGACTGTCCCAAAAGCGGTCTTCCTTTTTTTCTTCTAAAACTCTTACTTCTAGTTTTTTCATACTTATCAATTGAAATATACAAACTCGAATAGCATATCTTTTAGAAAGTAACACTCTTACTACAGTTAGATTACTTTAAAACAATCTGTCCTAATTCATAAACGGATAAGAATTCGCTTAAAATCACGCACAGCTCAATCATAAAACGGTAAATGCGCTACAAATCACGCACAGCACAATAGAGTAGTAGCTCTATGAGTGAGAAGTCTCGGATTCGAGACTAGGCAGCTGCTGATTTTTTTCAGTAAAACCGCTAAAAGAGAGGTTAGGATTCAATTGAATGCAAATACACATTCACTGCCCAGATCCACACAAACCGAAGCTCGTCTACCATGATAAAAAACGGTACTGTGTCTATCAAAACGCACACAGAGCAAGTTTACCGCTTTAGAGGGTAAGATAAAACAGGAACCAACCCATAAACAAATCTTAATCTTAAAAATTAAATCATTTAACTTTTCAACTGAAAATCATCATTTCAAAGGCATTAGCAATCGGTAATAGATCGATATCCTTTTTTTTTTTTTAATAAAATTTCTGTGTCTAATTGAAATTTTTTTTTGTAGTCCTCATCGCCATATAATACTCTCCCTAATTGCATCTCTATCACTGCATTGATTTATATAGAATAATTATAATTTAATTTAATAAAAATAAAAACTTATAGACATAAACATCAATTAGGACACACAGTAATTATATTTTAAAAAACATCTCATCTGCTCTCTTGGGTGCGTCTTAACCAAAAAATAAATAAAAATAAAAACAAAATAACAACAATATATGACATTTTGAGTGCAAAAATAGCAAAATGAGTCGTTTTTTTTTCTTTTTTTTTCTCTAAAAAATCTTTCATTATTTAATTCGAGATACTATTCTTGGAGTGTCTCGAGATACTTCTTTTTTTTCTTTTTTTGTTTTCTCTTTTTTTTATTATTATTACAGACTGAGAGAGAGAATGAGAGATCGACAGAAAATTTAAGGGAAAAAAATAAATAAAAAACAAAAAAAAACAACTAAAATTTTCTGACACTAATGATATTGACGGATAAATTATCCGTCAACCTCATTCTGTCATTTTGGTTTTTTTTTTCTTCTTTAGCAAAATTACTTCAATTATTCTTATTTTCTGTATTTTTTTTTTTTTTTTTTTTTCAAAATATAAAATTTTATCTCTACACTCCCCCATAAAACACATACACATAACGAAAAAGGAACAAATAAATACAAACAATAAGAATATTCAACATTGAATGCCATCTGTCGAGGGGGAAGAGACTTTTGGGGGGAAAATTGAGGTTATGTCAGGGGAAAAATTGATGATTGAGTGAGGTATCCCCAGGGCTCAGTAGAAAGAAAATTCTTTGGGAATTTTTTTCAATAAATAACCTAAAAATGGAGACTGTTCCCCTTTTGGAAGTTACTGATTCCTGTAGAGGAATAAATATAGAAGATTTCTGTCTAAATAACTTTTCCGGATCGGCTGTGTGAGCTAAGTAAAGGAGCCCCGTCAAATCATTATTCTACCTGCCGATTTTACTCTGAGGTTTTTTTGAATTTTAACGGTATATTCCAGTGTATTCTGAGAAAATCTGTAGATTTTCTGCTGAATTTCTGCAGAAAATCTACAGATTTTCGGTAGAATTTCTGCCGAGAAAATCGGCATAGTGTCCATTACTTCACAAAAATATTGTTGATTTATGTAGAAACTGTAGAAGTTACAAAAAAAATGGTATGCTCTGCTTAACAAGCATTACCGATTAAACATTTTAAATAAGTAAAAAGATGCGAGCAAAAATACAAATTTTTTTAAAAATCGCCCATGGAATGATACAAAAACACGAAATTTAGGTCGATACTCTGCTTAAAGTTTTCACTTCACTTTTCTCTACTTGTAACACGGCGTCGCAGAATTCTTTATTTTATATAAACACCGTGATATCACTCAGAATAACTCTATTGAATTTTGCAAACTTCAGTGAAAAATTTTTCCATCTCTTCTGACACATCTTGTCTGGAAAGTCTGGAATGTAGAAAAAATCTACAGAAAATCGGCAGAATATCTACAGAAATTCGTCAGAGATTCGTCAGAAAATCTGACGAAATATTCTGACGAATTTTGTCCCAAGCCCAAATAAAATTCGTAAGAATATCTAAAGAATTATCTGCAGATATTCTGTAGAGGTGTAGATTTTCTCTACAGAAATCTTAAAGATATCTGCAGATATTATTTGATGGGTATATCGCGAATAATTCACAGGAAAAGACGTAGAAATATCCGTCGGAAAAATCCATGGAAACTCGCGGATTTTTCTTATGAGACGGACCTATACAGAGTTCCGCAAACGTCCATTGAACGCTAGGAAGAAATTTAGCGTCAAATTCCATCTCGAAAGCTTACGCGGATTTTGAGCGGTAAAATCCAGGGAACTCCACGCGCGGATTCGCGCATTCTCTAGCCTTTTCGGGAGACTTTTGAGCCTTATCTAACTAAATTTCGTTCTGAGACACCTGTCGGAAATAAGAAGTATCACCTCACCGATGAATCTCTTAGAAAATTGCCCAATTTTTCACACGGAAAACGTAATTGACAGGGAAAATCTTACTTCAGGTCAAATGATCAAAACACTATTACAGTAGACTCTCTCTCAATCGTGAATATGGGGCGAAATGTCATCCGGTTTAGCGATAGAATTTAGCGTCAAAGCCTTTGTAAATTCCACAAAAAGTGCTCAATTAGAAAGAATCACGATAAAATAGGAAGAACTACAGCGAATTTGAGCAAATTTGCTTCATAATTAAACGTGAAAATTGTCACCAAAATTTGACGCCCGATTGATAAAGAGCCGATTGAGTGAGAGTCTACTGTAACAATATTTAATAATATCGCGGATTTTGAGTGGTAAAATCAGCGGACATGGCAGAAAAGGTTGCTGGAAATCCAATGGAATCGTCACGGACGTTGGTTATAGGGTTATCACATGGACATTGTCGTACTGTTACAGAATTCCCTTACTGGTCCCATAAAGGGGACATTGAAGCCACCCTTCTGACCCGAGCCTAGAAGAGTATTCAAGGAACTTTGTCCTCAAATCCCGTTTCAATTGCCGGAATTCCATCAATAAGGATCCACTATATCCGGGTGTATAATCTCTCAATATCCATCCCATCAGTAACTTCGTCTCAAGATGCATTTCAATGTTGAATATGTCCCTTATTGTTTGCACAGTAACTTCTTAAATTTTATTTACTCTATCTCTATTTCAATTTATTTTGATTTTGATGTTTTTTCTTTTATTTTATTTTAATTCATTTAAAAATTGTTAAAAAGATTGACTTACCCGTCGTCCGAGAATTTGATTAATGGCCGCTGATTCTTTGAGGGTGCACTCGGCAACCACTTTGGCACGCATTTCCTTCATGTACAACATAAAGGCATTGAGGGGCTTTTTGATGTGGGGCTTCTTCTTCTCGTTGGAATCCTTTCCGTCCGACGTCACAGTGGCGCCACCACCGGTGGCGCCACTAACTGAACCACCACCACCTATACTTTTCTGATCAACTGACCTACAACACACAAAGTCAAACACACAAAAAACAGATTAAATTGGATTTGATAGGGATGTCTTAATAATTAAGAGTTCGAATTGGGAGCGAAAATGCGACATAACCTTACATTTTCTTTTTCATTTTGAGTAAATACTTCTTGAGTGCTTAATTTGAGGTATTTATATGCTATTGAATGCCTAATGTGTAAGGCCTGAAGGACCTTTTAAAAGATTTAGAGAAGGACCAATTTTGCCCATTGTCCTTTAATTCGACAATAATTTACAACCCAGCTGACCAATAAGTTAACAACCAACAGCTCTTGGTACCAAAATGTTAACGCCATTGGTAACATGGTAACAGGCTTTTGAGACAGTGAAAAATAGCATTGAGTTGGCCCAGAGGAACCAACATACTGGTTGGCCTAAAATTGTTACCACAACGCTGACAGATTCCTAAGGTACAGCATACGAGTAGCATAGCGACGAATTTCGAAACTAAAACGCGTCCTTTTTGAGGATGACAGCTGGACATTTTCCACCGCGGAAAATGTACAGTAGAACGATATTTTTAAAACTAACTGAATTTATGTGAGAATAAATTGCACTTTGAATCATATTCCCGTAATTTCTCACAAGTCTTAGTGGTAACATACTTCTATTTCATTTTACACGACCATAAATATATGTAAACATTCAGGAAGAAGCACATAAATATGATTTTCATTCATCCAGAATACGAACTTTCTAACATACCCGGGTGACACATCGTCATGACTAAGGAAACTCATCCTTTTTTCAGGCTGAAAACTCAGCCTTTTCTCAGCTATATTGATATTAAGTCTGAATTCTGATCGTTTTCAACTTTACTCCTAAGAGACATTAGCGCTCCACGGTGACTAGATGTGTAAATTCTACTAGAAGGAATGTAAATGTAATCTTGGTTCAAAAGTGTGTTGTGCATGATCCGGCAGTGAAAGATCACCAAGAAGAAAGAAAAAAATAGTGTTTTGGTAAGTATGCAAAAAATTTTCTTGGTTAGGGTTTTATGCTAACAAAATGGGGCGCTATGCTTTCGAAAATCACTATTAGCTTGTTAAGACAGTGAACAACAACTGGCTAATATATGGTAAAGTTATTTGTGTTGCCAAAAAAGGCGATTTTTGCTTCCCAGCTTGTCAAAGAACATTCCAGCAATTTCTTTTGTCCGGAAGGTTGTTTCTTGGCAAAATACTGTCCGGAAATGTATTACACTCTGTAAAAAGTGTTATTGAATGCTAAAATTTATATTTACGTGCTTTTATTTGTTTAATTATCCTCTCGACATTCCTTAAAACTACCTTAGTATTAAGGTTAAATTAAGTCTGAATTCATCTTAAGATTCTAATTTTTTAAAATCTTTTTATGATCTCTGTCGCATGGTCTCTACGGCATCAGACATCAATCTTCAACCACACAAGATGGATTTTAACACTCCTTGCAGACAATACATGTGACTTAAGTATGACAGGAAAATGGTCCAAAAAGCCAGGTCACAAATATGATCATTTTACTATTTTTGTTGTTTAAAAAATTCTATTTTTTGAAAAAAATCCTGAAGTAATATATAGAACATAACATATACTCCCCACCCTTAAAAAATTAACAAAAAGACTTAAAATCTTTAATTAAAATAAGAAAAATATTTATTGAATTTGTTATTTATGTAAATAGAAAATAATGAATTAAATTAATCTGTTACTAAGAATCTTGGTTTTCAATTGATTATTTATTTTTTCCACGGCAAGAAGTGTTGTTTGCTGATTTCATGCTGAAATAAGCCTGAAACCTAAGGTATCATTCAGGGACAGATAAGTAGCCCATGAGGATTCAGGCTGAAAAAAGTCTGAAACCTAAAGTATCATTCAGGGAAACTTGGTCTGAATCTGAGTATTCAGGCTTATGAAAGCAAAAATAATAAACCTGAATTCAGCCTGATTTCTAAGGTTTAGAATTTCCGCTATCCGCCACGAAAGTAAGAGCGCAAAACTGTCTCATTTCCATACACCACCTCAGGGTTTTCTACAAGGGCCTCAGGAGATTTTCAGCCTTAGGACCTGAAAGCTCAGGCTGAATTCAGCCTTTTTAAAGGATTTTGTGTCACCCGGGTAACCCCACAATTTGACATTTTGAATCCAAACGTCGTTCGAATTTGAGAGATTCAGATTTGAGAGACTCTATTGTACAAAAATTTAGTTTTCTGTTGTGTATTACTGGAAAATTTACTTCTCAGGTAAGTTTAAGTCAGTAATGTATGGTTTTTCCTTTATTTTCTTCAAGAAAATCTCTGTCAATTCCCTGAAATTTGCGTAGAGGCCATAAGGAGATATGTCCTTAATGTGGCCATAAGTAATGCCTGCACCCTATTTTATTTCAAATAATATCGTACATTGAATATTACAATGGCGGTTGTCAGATTTCAGCATTTTTCCAGGAGGACGGCTTCAAAAACTAAATTTCATAATTCTTATTTTCATTTACAAATTTTAAAGATTGTTTGTATATGATTCCACTGGATAGAGCACATGCTTCTAGCGCGCCGAAAAAACTTTGGAGTTTATTCTGTGTTTTCTGTCATTGTGGAATGAATTAGTTAAAAATACTAATACAAAATAAAAGCCAATGTAATATGGAATGGACAACCGAAAACCCCAAATTGGCAACCTACGTAGTTTTGGAGGTATTTCGTAAAATGTGTACGAAAACAGGGAAAAAATTTACACTAAAACTAGTAGCATTATTCAGAGTTAACTCTTTCCGGACCACAACATATCCAGCGAAGGAATATCAGTAAAAGTGACTTTATTGTAAGTGTTAGTGGTCAAATATGATACTTTAGTAGAGAAAGAATTTTCTCCGCCTTTGGGAAATTGGAAAACTCATGGGTACTCTCGTCCCCAAAAGAACGAAAAGGAGACAAACTTGGACAAACTTCAATATTCCAAAAGACAATAATATCAATTTTGTGAATTATTTTTTGCCTGTCAAATGACTCCTTTACAATGTTGATCACTAAAACAAGAAGAATTATTGACCAGTATCTTCTGTGATGTCCAGGAAGTGCTAAAAAAGACACCCAGCTCCTGCTTGCCAACAGATTCCTCAAAATATTTCACACAAAAACACTTTAAAACACATTTCTCTCAACACGATCTTATTGTAGACACATTAAGAACTTTTTCAAGAGCCCAAAAGACACTTCCTGGACAATCAGAATTCATTAAAATCAGGAAAGACTGCCCCGAAAGCAATCTCCCGCGCTGCCAAATGTCAAAATTATCGGCCATATTGACAAAAATTTCGCTCCCGCTTGGAATTTTCTTACAAGGTTTTGGTGTCAAAAAGCAAATGGCGGACATTGGCGGGATAACCTTACATTTGACCTACATTTGCATTTAAGTATTAAGTATTAAGTATATTTAATCTAAACAGATAGGGTCCGCCCCTCTTACATTGTTTGATTGAAGGAAAAGAGAAAGAAAAGAAAAAGTAAGACAACAGAACACAAAGGAAATACAAGAAAAAATGAAAGAGACTGAAGTTAAATCTAAACAAAAAAAATCAAAAGAGAGAAAAAAAAGACTGCAGTTAGGTTGAATCCGACTGGTAGTATCTTGCAATGCCAATCAGAGAAGTTCTGGCATGAGAGGGAAGGGAGTTGAAAAGAACTACCCCATCAACAAATATTGTCCGCGAAAGCTGGTTCGAGCGAGCCCTCGGCACCAAGAGTCCCCGCACCCTGGCCGAGGTCCCAGGAATCAAAAGTGAGACCAAGTAACGCGGGCTTCCAGAAATTATCAGGCGAAAAAGAAAAGAAACCGCTCTCTGACGGAGGAGTAATGGGAGATCACAGCCCACCAGGATGTTGCGGTGGTTAGAGATATGGTCGCGGGGACCAAGACCGCACACATACCTAACACAATTCTGAAAGGTCACAGACAGGCGCCTTATTGTTTCACAGTCAGCTGCAAAAAATAGCTCCGCACCGTAGGTTATAATAGGTATAAGAAGGGCTCTAACTAAGAGCAAGCGAGTATTAAATGGAGTTAATTCTCGAAAACGCCGAAGCGTTCGGAGTGTGCAATAGACCCTCTGGTTGATATGAGAGATATGATCAGACCAAGAGAATGAAGAGTTGAAAATTACACCTAAATTGCGAGCGCGATCAACATATGGAATAGACTGTCCATAGATAATGAGCGGAGAAGGAGTCACTGTCAAAGGTCGTTTAGATATCAAAATGGCTTGTGATTTTTTAGGATTCAAAGTTAGTCCGTTGAGTGTAGCCCAATTCTCAACTCTCAGTAAATTGTCATTCAGACAAGTGAAAGCAGATTGAATGTCAGATAGATTACCTGCACAATATATCTGCATATCATCAGCATAAAGATGATAAGAACATTCAAGGAGAACAGACGGGAGATCATTAATGAAAAGTGAAAATAGAAGTGGACCAAGGAGAGAACCCTGGGCCACACCACGATACAAATTAACAGGCGTCGACAACTGCTGACCAACCTTGACTCTCCGAGTACGACCATTAAGATACGATTGAATTAACAGAACCGCAGAAGACGAAAATCCAAACAGACTATAAAGTTTGAAGCACAAAAGCTCATGGGAGATGCTGTCAAATGCCTTGGAAAAATCCAAAAGTATCAGCACAACAAATTTGCGATTGTCAAGTGACAAATGCTATGTCATGCTGAACCCTTAGAAGTGCACTAGTAGTACTGTGACCACTCCGAAAGCCAGACTGAAAGTCGACAAGCAATTTTCCAGAACTCAAATAGATTGTAATCTGGTCCAAGAGAAGAACTTCAAATACCTTGGACAAAACTGGTAGGAGGCTGATTGGCCTAAAGTCTGAAGGATCAACCGGATTGCTGACCTTGGGGATAGGCATAACCAGGGCAGACTTCCACAGAGAAGGAAAAGTCGAGGTGGTAATAATAAAATTCAGGGTGTCAGTTAGTACTGGAAGAATGACGGGCAGAATAAGCCTAACAAAAGCTAAAGAAACTTCATCATCGCCTTGAGCATCAGACTTGACACTGATCGATCTCTAGATTTTTGGGGACGATCGTACCCAAAAAGTTTGAACAAGTTTTTTTTTTTGAAATTTTAAGAAAAAATTGTTTTTCGAATTGATGCAATCTGTAATTGTTAGTTGTCGTAGTTATTGGCCCCGAGAGGTTTTTCCCTATTCGGGTCTAGAAATATCAAAAAAGTCAGGATATCTTCAAGGAAGCAGAAAATGGAAAATTCACGATTTTTGACCAAGAATATCTTAGCTCAGGAGTTAATTGGGATCCTGCAAAAAATATCCTAGATTTGAACATCCTTATAGCTTGTAATCATCCACAAGAATCGGAATTTTATCGATTCTAAATAGTCTAAAAAAAATTCTTTTTTTCCATGGGTACCCAAAGTCCCAAAGGAGACGAAAGAGTTAATGTCACCCTCCTGTAGCCAGTTGTTTGGTAACTGTTAATGATTGGTCAGCCGGGAATATTCTATTTTTTTTAGGGGGTTCCCCATGTCGCTATCTCAAATCATTTGGTCTGTACAGCCGAATGACTTCAACAAATAAAAAAAATGAAAGTGTCAAGTAAAAAAAGGTGTCACCTGGTATCATCATAGGTGGCGCCCCTGGCGAGATATCCAAACATTCCGGCTCTCATTTTAGCCTCCAAATTATTATTATCGAGTTGCTGCGGCGAATGGCGCTGCTGTTGCATCTTGAAATAGTACTCTGACACAATATTCTGCTCTAGGAGCTTATTGATGATGGTTAAGAGATTGCTAGTTGCTATTTTATTTGTCAGCATATTTGTGTGAATGAGACTACTGAGGGCATCCTGTTCAGCAGCACCACGGCCACCGTCAATTCCGCTCATGTACTGCATTAATTGCAAATATGCGCCATCTGGTGTTACTTCTTGGGGCTCCACTGTAACCCCACCAGTGCCACCACTGGCGCCCTCATCGGCCGTCGATGGTGTCACAACAGCCACTGGGCGCTTTTTAATGCTCAAATTCAGCGGTTCACTACTTCCAGGCGCTTCCATTTTCAATCACAAATTTCAAAACAAAAAAACACAACAATACACCTCGCACACGGCAAAAAACTAAAAAAAATGTGTGCAGAGAGGAAAATAAAAGTATAACCCCTTTTTCACACAGAAAAAAAACCACACAACCCTGCAATACACTCCCCGAATTTTAGGCAATAATACACAAGAAATTTTTTCTCTCACCCTCTGGCACAACCAATTTCACCCAGCAGCGCCCCTCAGCGGCAACTGCCACAAATGATAAATCTATGCACAAAATGACACTGACACTATGTCAACTGGCGCCATCTCATTGAACCAAATTGCAGAACAGAGCTACTTGATCGACAATGTCGATGCAACAGTTGACTTTTTAAAATAAAAGGGATGCAATTCCCCTTTATTTTTTATTCCTGTTTTTGCCCAATTCCGATGCTCAAAGGACCATTTTACTCAGCTTCATATTTTTTTTTTCACCTTATTACTCCTCTCTGCTACAGTGTCCTGTCGCCAAGATTTTTCTTTTTGTCAAAAATGCCAAATAAAAACCACCCTCCAACAAACACATCCGCATGGTTCACATTTTAGCCGTTGTCGCTGAAGTCACTGCAATCTAATTCAAATTCATATCCAACGTATTTCACTTTCAAAAATTACCCGGCTAGAAATGTATAACAACCCAGCTGGCTATTCGTACTGACTTGACAGATCGTACTGTGTATATACAGTGTATTAATGTGAGAAAAGTACTAATTTCCACATTATTTTTGTTTTGATTAGGGTAGAGTCAGCACTTTTTTTTGCCAGTAAGCCCTTTTTCGTCACCTAAATTAAAATCACAATTTAAGAGAATTAAAAATTCCTGCCCCGCGAAGATCCGCGAAAGACATCGCGGATCGTGAATTGTATATACCACCTTACAAATCTTCGAATATAGACTGACTATGTAGACAGAGAGGGAGAGAGTGAGAGAGTGCTATATATATATAAAGTGCTATAAGCATAGAATGAGTGCTATAGGGTAAATTAAGCTAATTCAAAACCTGCTCCAATTGGAAATTTTTTGCTACTCCAAATGGAAACATATTTTTTCCATAATAAATACTTTAATTATATTTTTATTTATATATTTTCTGTGCTATATTTTTATTATTTAGTTCCTTGTGGTTCAAATGAAGTGTAAATCCATTCATATAAATAAGTTTTAACATTTAAAAGTCTCATTTCAATTGACAGTGTAACTTTTCACCGTCGAAAAAATTCATCGATCGACCATTTTTTCTTATGAAAAAGGCAAGTAAGCTGATTGTTGTTTATTAATTTTTTGACGTTTATGCACTATATCTGGCAAATTTTAGTGAAATTAAGTCTTAAACTTTATTTTTAACCGTAAGTGAAGTGCTCAATTAAAATAATTACATATTTTCTGAACAAAAAGTACTTTTGTGAAATGTGCGCAAGTGCTTCAATGGGAAACACCGAAAATATGGGTTTATTGGAGCGATCTCCTTATTGTTTCAGATGGGAAAGGAAAATAAGACCAGGAAAAAGAACAAAACCTACACTTAAGAGCAACTCAACAAAGCTTTGGAAGCCTTTCGTCGTGGAAAATCACTAAAAGAGGTGTCTGTTTTGTTTCACGTTCCGAAATCAACACTTTATAATAAGCTTACTAGAAGATATCCGGAGGAATGCAGTGTGGGAAGGCGCCCCACTTTACCAAAGGTCATGGGAGACGAGCTTGTTGAATGGATTTTGGAATGCGCTGACAAATGGCATCCCATAACTAAGGATCAAGTCCTCGACACTGTACAGCTCATGTGTAAGAAGTTCGAGATGACCAATGAGTTTGTAGATGGAAGGCCAGGATATGCTTGGTTCAGGAAGTTTTTGAAGAGACATCCTGAATTAAGCCGACGTAAACCAGAATCATATACCACCCAAAGAGCTGGTGTTACCTCTGAGAACATCACTGACTGGTTTGAGAAAACCCGTGAATACTTAGAATCGAAAGATCTTCTGGAATTCCCTCCTGATCGCATCTTTAATCTAGACGAAACTGGTGTTATGCTTTCTCCCAAAGGCGAAAAGGTGGTCCACCAAAAATGATGGAGACAGATTGAAACCAAGAAATCTTGCAAGGGTATTATCAAATGCATTGCCACTCTTAAATCTCGAAAATATAGCAAAAAGTGGATTTAGAGGATGCGGCTTGTTACCATTTGATCGTAACGGTATTGACAATGCAAATTTTCTTAAACGGTTCAAAAGATGATCAAAAAGTAAAAGAGCAAAAAGGCGAGAATGAGGATACTAAAAATGTCATCTAAAAAAATGATTAAATAAACTATTTTCTTAATCACTTAGTGTTTGTCTCCAATTGGAAAATTTCCCTTGTCTCCATTTGGATTAATTTGTTTCCAATAGAAGCATTTTGCACTTGTGTATTTTTCTTGTCTTAAAGTAGTTTTCAAACTCAATTTAAAGAATTTTCACTAAACAGTAACATTCTAGAAGAGTCAAGGAGCAAATTTATGTAATAATCTTCAGAAAAAATATGTACTTAATGTGTTGAATCTTCTGTCAAAGTTAAAGCGTCTGGAAATGGTTTTGAATTAGGACAGTTACCCTATTTGGACAGAAATTTCTTTGAATTTGGAAGAATTTTACTTAAAAATATTAAAATATACAATACAGAATGATTTAAACTCACCTGGGAACTATATATTGTCACACAAACCACCAAAATGTTTTTTTTTATTGCAAATTAGTCACAGAATTGAAATATGTCGCCCTTCTGTCACGCCACCAAATTTGTTTCTGATATTCACCGCTGCGCTACTCGTGTGCTGGATCTAATAAAATTGCCAGCGCTGTTAACATTTTGTTACCAACCGGTGTTGGTTGTTAACTTTGGTCAGTTGGGTCGGGGGTCCATATAGCCAACCGGACCGTCATTCTTTGACAAGTGTCACGAAAATATCCCAGTGGTCAATCCACACATTACCAGTATGCATGACATGAATGCTTAACCTATCACTGTTTCTTATTAGAGAAATTTATACATAAACCTTACTGTGTTATCACACTTGCAGCACATTAAAATTTTAATATGATTCACATTAATTGTCACTGGTGAGAGTCCAAATGTGTAATTTGTGTGTTTAAATCATTTTATATTCAAAATTTGATCTATTTGTTGATAAAAAGATAGCCTTTTGATATAAATCAATTTGATATAAATTGATTTATAGCATTAATGCGATTATCTCTTTAATTTTTTAATGTGAAATATATTTATGCTTTAGGTAAATTTAAACTTATTTTTACAGGCCAAGTCCACTTCTTTATTCAATAAATTGAAAAAAAAAAACCCAAATATTAAGTGACTCAGAGACGCAAATAACATATTTGGACGCTCACAAAGTGACAATTAATGTCAATCACATTAAAATTTTAATGTGCAAATGTGATAACGCCATAAGGTATATGTATAACTATCCAATATGCCTTCTTGTAAACCTTTAACCAATTCCTTACCATGGTATTATACATCATACGCAAATTGAGTGATTTTTGATGATTTATTTCTGGGCAATTTTTGTCTGAATTGCTGTCGGGAATGGATTTTTAGTAATTTTAGTTTTTCAATTACTTGGGAAAAATAGTCCGACAGAGATGGAAATACATTTTGTTGTTCTTTTCTTGCTTCGCGGAAGGTCATGCGAAATTTTTGCTCATAATGGCGGACGGAAAATGCGACATCTCGTGGAATTTGTTAAAATTGGCCTCTTTCCTCTTTCCTGATTTGAATTCTAGTTGCCAATTGGTGTTCTTGGATAGTTACTCTATCTAAATCAATAGAGTTTGTAATGAATTAATGAACAGAATTTAAATTCAGTGACCGTTAAGATGCGTGTTTGAGGGCGGCTCCCCGCGCCCCCGTTATGGATAAAAATTATTTCTTCTTCATTCTATCTCAAGTATTTCTGGTACACTGACTGAATGGGTTAATGTAGTCAATTAAATAAATATAATAAATGTGAGGTTATGTCGCAGATATCTCGCTCAAAAGTGGTCAAAGTTAAAGGAATAAAGTGTTTTTTGTGTGTGTATGCAAACCTATATCGGTGGTTGGTGTCCTGGGAGACCTCCTGTTTGGGTCCTGGTGTCACAATGGCAGGATGGGAATTGAGAACATGGTGGGGTGGTGTATGAACGGCCGGCAGGAGGCTGGTCGGTGAGAAGCGAAAGGAGAAATCACTGTGGACAGAAAAAAAAGACAGCATAGAAAATGTCAAATGAGCCAAGACACAATCCATTTGATAGAGAAATTTGCTGGAAATACAGGTTACAAACCTTGAGAGAGTGGTATTGATGGGAAGGGACGATGGATAGGGACTCCTGAAGCCCGATGTGGCCGAATAGACGGATGGTGTGTGCCTGAAAGAGCGCCACCTACAGTTTAAACACGTTGGAGGATGTGTCGCGCGCCAACATTATCCATCAACAATACTCACCACGATGCCACTTGGGACATATCGGGACTCAGCATTGGGTATGCATACTGACTAGTCGGAAATGAGTAAATAGCCGGCCGGGTCAATCCTGAAAAAAATAGACCAACAAACAGCAATTTATTAATAAATTATTATCCTTTTATGATCATTTTGAGACATTTGGTTGATTGCGCGCTTTTCAATTGCAACAAATCGGCTTATTTCTGGTTGAGCAAAAAAAAAATTTAAGAAGGCATTTCAAGGACTTTCTTTGCCATATCCTTCGGTATTTATTTATTTATTTATTTTTTCTGAAATATATAGCATGTTGCATCGGTCCCCTTTTTGTTGGAACTATAAATGAAAATCCGTGAAATTGTCGCGATAATTGATATGGCGTGGCCATCGTAAGAACGGGGGTGCAGACAACCCCGGGAACAAATAATAATACTTAAAAAAAAAAAAAGAGAAAGCTATCCGGAAGGGTGAATAGTTGGTCGAAGGGGAGAGAGATAAGGGATCTGTGTGTCGGTGCTTGTGCAAAGGATGAGCTCGGGGTGTATGTTACATGGTGAACATGTTCAAATCCACCATTAATTTGTCATGCAAATCGCCAAATAATGAGGCACCCCTTTTGAGGAAAGCCTCTCTTCCCCTATTTTTCCGGTTCATTTTTTTTTTTGTGTGTGCTGTAGTTTTCTGAAGAGGTCCTTCGGCAGGGGTTCCATGTCACAGAGAGAGCGAGAACCGAGAGACCCGATGAAAAAACGGGGATTGAGAGGGAAAAACAACCCTCGGGCATTGTCACCACATTTTTCCCTTTTTGGAAATTGGCAGCGTCGCGGGGTTTCCCGCTAAAAACTAAAGTCTCCCTTACCAAAAGGATTCCACAGGGTGATACAAGCATTTTCACCTTTTTTTTTTTTAAAACTATTTTATATACCAGAAAAATAACTTAACCTAAAAAAAAATGTATAGAAAATATTAATTCAGAGGAGAAGCTCATAATTTTGGACAGTTTCTAAAGGACAATGGTCAGGAATGTATGAAAGCTGATCCAATCCTTCGCCAAAGATAGGACTAGGCCCATTTTGTAAGCGGCAGTTCACGAAAGTATCCAGATAAAATTTTAATTGGTTAGGGTGGATTAAGTACTTTTGGCCACTTTAAGGTTTCATGTGCTTGTAATTTTTATAATCTTTATTTAAATAAAATGAAATGTTGTATGAAGATACCTTAAAGCCGTTCCTTCATAATAATCCAAGAGAATTCCCAAATTTTTTTTGGGTATTTTAGCGAAAAATGCATTTTGTGCAACTATGCATGTTTCCGTACTTTTGGCCACTTTGTAAGCACTTTTGGCCATTGTGTGTAAGCACTTTTGGCCACTTGTTTCCAATAGAATTTTAATAAAATAACAGAATTAATAGATTTCGAAAACTTTCACAAATACACAGCACATGTCCTATTCTTATTTAAAACCAATTTTATGTGATTATTAGAGTAGGGTGGTGGTATTACTTATGACCAGTCTATACTTGTGGCCTCTTCGCAAAAATCTTCAATTTTTTCTCACAAAATGATTTTAAAGAACCACAAAATTACCAATATTTGATGTGCTATCATTAAATGAAAATTTTAAATAGATTTTCACTTTAATATTTCGGTACAATAAGAAACAATTTAAGGAAAATATTTTACTGATTCGGATTACGATTAAAAATACGTCAAATCGTTAAGAAATTTACTAACGATCTTAAAAATTTTAACAACTAAATATTGTAGGGGAAATGCTTCTAATTTTGTCCAGTTTCTTATTTTGGACACTTTGAGGATAACATTGGACACTAAAAATAAATTGATTAAAATGATGGATTTTTATTCCAATATTTGATGAATAATGAATTCTATCTAAATATTTGTTCTTTTTGGAATATTTTAACACTAAATACGTTAAAATTTGAATAGGGGAAACTGGGGCACCACCAAACAGGGGTACCACCAAACACTGCGATTTTTTCAATAGGTATAAGACTTCAGACAATGAGACTTACATGAAATCATAGATACTATAGGGATGCTTGTCCAGAGAAAGAATGATCCACATAATTCAAGTAGTTCAGAAATAAGAATCTTTTTTCGCAAAATTGTGAGATTTTGATAATTTTAGTCGTTTATATATCTACCTGGAAAATAAAACTGAAAGAAGTTACGTCAAATTTCACTACACCAGTACTTTCCTATATGTTTTGGGATAATATTTATGTATCTACTAAAGAAATTAATGTTCACATTTTTTTAAAAGAATATAAAATCCATCACAAAACAGAGTTTGGGGCACCAACAAACAGGCAAATTTCTCACAATTACAGATGTCGCGAGCGTAGCTTGAATGGCAAAATTTTTCCTCTTATCTTTCTTACTCTTCATCTCCCTCTTTGTTCGATTTCAGAAATTTATATCCATTCATGGGATTTTCATTCAAGACTCAAGAGAAATATAGTTTCAAGAACCCAATTTTGCATTAAATGATTCTTAATGATACTTTAATGATTTTAATCAAGGATTGACGAATTTATTTCTCGAATTTATTACAAATAATCAGAAGAGCGCGCAAAATTTGAACTTTAGGTAAAATATTTGCCACGATTTAGTGGCGCTGCTTTCCAGCCAGAAGTCGAATATTGTCAAAATGATGAAAAATCCATTGAAAAATATGTTCGATGTGCAGTGCGTTAGTTTTTTGCTATTTTGGTCACTAATTCTAAATTTTGCAGTGCTTTTTTGAGATTTATTTACATTTTCAATACATTCTTTATAATTAGGAATTGTGGTGAATGCCCAAAATAACTTCAATGGGTGAGAAAATGAGGTGTTTTTTGGTGCCCCAGAAAGTGTTTATTGGTACCCCGGGTGGTTGGAAAAAAGCGAAAAATTCATGGTGATACAATTTTCCTTTTTACGGAAAATTGAAGTGCTTCACATCATCCTTGTATACATTAATATGCAGCCTATACCTAAGACTATAACATGGGGTAAGCAACATTTTTCTAAAATTCACAGTTTTCTTAGGAAATTCAGTCAAAATCGCATCTTTCAAAAGTGTTTGGTGGTACCCCAGTTTCCCCTATGGTTTGAGTTGAAATTGCTTTGTTGAAAATTCAGTGTGAGCAATTGCTTACGAGAAATATGACAGAACTTCGTGGCTTACTTCAGTCTTATTTAGCTGTGGTGAAGTACTAACAATGTTTCTTCGCTTTTTTTGAGTGATATTATTGAATACTCATTGAATATTGTGTGAAAAATGGGAAATGTTTTAAGACATTCACCAGTGAGGTGATGATTCTTATTTTGGACAGGTGTTTATCTCACGAAATTTCGTGAAGTTTTAGCTTTTGTGATGACTAGGTTGGACAAATGCCTGGAGAAACAAAGGAGCATCATCTCTACGAAAGAGATGTAGCGAGAAATGCCTTGAAAGGCTCCCGGAAAGGCCAGGGAATGAGCGAATCCGCACGTACTTGGAGTACCGAAGTCAACTCACTTTAATGAATGATATGGAAAGTTTCTGGGCTTCTTGTGACATTCCACGTTTCCCTTACATGACCAGGAAGAGGACTTGGTAAGATTGGTTCATCAAATGAAGAACAATGGGCATCCTATTGAGGCGGATTAGCTGTCCAAATTTACAGCCAAGTTGGACAAATTAATAACCAAGTTGTCCAAAATAAGAGTCAAATTCACCTCTACATATCAATTCATTTTTAAACGTATTAAAACTAATTTTAATAAAAATAAGACGATAAATAGCTTGCTAAGTTTCTAAACAACCCTTCTGAAAAGAGAGTAACAAGAAATGTCAATTAGTATTGAAAATATGGCACTTCAAACTTAGGATATCGATGCTTATATGCAGACTGTCCAAAATTATGAGCACTTCCCCTATCTTCAATCGCAAATATTTAGTACTATTTTTCAAAACTTCTTTCCTTAATAACTATATGTTCTTTTACTATTAATTTTTGATAAATTTTTAAACAACAAATATGATATTAAAATGAGGCCATAAGTTATGAGCAAATTGATAGGATTACGGACTTGTGGCCACTGTATTTGACGTGTGGCGCCCTCACACCATATGTGACACTATTTTGATTTGAAGTGTTGTCAATTGTATTGTTTTTATTCAATAGTTCGGTATTTTCTGGCAAACATTTAATGAAATTTAAGGTAAGTAATGAAATTGTAATATAAAATTGTTTATAAATAAATGTGGTGTAAAATCTGATTTCAAGATTCCTCTAGAGTTGCAGATTTATCTCATGAATTTGTATTTTGTTACAGATAACCTAACTTTTCTTTTTCACTCTTTTAGGACAATGATACCAGTAAAAAAATATAAAAAACTAAAAAGAGCCTGCATATACATCTCACAGGCATTAAGAGGCATTGATAATGTAATGGCCGCGACAAGTATTTCAGGTGTATCACATTCCTCTCACAACTCTCCTTAATAAAATCTCCAGGAAAGATCCGGAAGAAATATCAGACCACGAAGGCTTTCGCAATGTCCTTACAAAAGGAGACAGAGGGAATTTTGAGGTGGGTTTTTCATGCAGTCAAATATGCATTTTTCATTATGAAAAACGGATTGTGAACCTCAGTGAATAGAAGAATGAGAAGAAATTAATACTGCAATGCTACAATCATGAATAAAAACTATAAAAACTTAAGAAAAAAATAATAAAAATTTATGAAATTACCTGAAATCTTTTTGTTTTCTTTTGCATTTAAAATATTTTATTTCTAAGTTTATTTTGCATCATTTTGCATTGTGGCCACAAGTCATTCCACGAGCGGCCATAAGTTCGTAAAAGTGGGCACAAGTTATGAATTTTACATTTTTGGAAAAATCATACTTTTTCTGAGGTTTAAGGGAATTTCCTAATACATTCACCATGATATATCGAAAGGAGGTACTTTAAAGAAATTACAGTTAAAATTTTATCTTACATAGCCAAAAAGAAAAGAAGCTGTGAGCAATTATGTCCTTAATGTGGCCATAAGTAATGCCCCTACCCTATTTTAAATGACTTTTTGCGCATTTTCTATTTGATGTAAAATCAGTCAAAAGTCACGATTGTTTTTACTGAAACCGCGAAGTGCGCCACGTGTAAAATGTATGGAAAAATGAATGGCCAAAAGTACTTAGACAGCCGAAAAAAGTAAGCCCTTTTGGCCACATTCGATTTTCATTTAATTTGTTAGAAAATCTTATTAAGGATGATATCACAATAAAATTTAGGCAATTAAGAAATGGACTTTCACTGAATAACATCAAATATTTTTATCAAAAATATGAAATAATGTAAAACAATTTCTCTTAACATTAAAAAGTTTCTTAAGACTCCCATGTTTTTTTTAGTGATTGTTTACCTTGTCGAGAATTTCTTTCAATAACTTAGAATTAATCAAGTCGATACAAAATCAAATATGATTTTCTGATTCGTTAGATTAGAGGTCACGAAATAAGACCCATTTTTCTGTTTTAAATTAACTCATAATTGCCTTACAATGTCACTTTACTTTAGGTGGCCAAAAGTGCTTACATGGCCAAAAGGGCTGACTCTACCCTACTGCCTGTTTTCTGAGAGGCGAATTTCGCTATTTCGTTAAAATTTCGGGAAATTTCTGTTAAAATTTCGGGATGTATCCAGAAAATTTTACTCTCCACCAAGAGACCGGAAGGTACGATTTGTTCTTTTTATTTATTTTTTAACCAAAATCTTAGGAAAAAACTTATTTAGGGTAAATTAAGCTAATTCAAAACCTGCTTCAAATGGAAATGTTTCGCTACTCCAAATGGAAACGTCACTATTTTTATGATAAATACAGTACTAAATTACTATATTTATATATTTTCTATACCTCAATTTTATTATTTAGTTAATTTTGCTCCAAATAAAGCGAAAATCCACTCATACTCACAAATTTTAATTTATTAATTTCTCAGAAAACATTAAAAGTGTACCTTTTCACCATTGAATTTTTCATTGAACGAGCATGTTTTCCAATGAAAAACACAATGAGGTGACTGTTGTATATTCGTTTTGTTTAATATTTATGTCATATTTCTGGCTAACTTCAGTTAAATTAAGTGCTAATCTTTATTCTTAACGGTACGTGAAGTTTTTAAACGTAATAATTACCTATTTCGTGAACAAAAATGGTTTTTCTGAAGTGTCTGCAAATGCTTCAATAGGAAACCCCGGAAATATGAGTTTGTTTGGAGAGATTTTCTTATTGTCTCAGATGGAAAAGGAGAAAAGACTCGGAATAAGAACAAATCCTGCACTCAAGAGCAACTCAACAAGGTTTTGGAAGCCTTTCATCGCGGTTTTACTTACACTGTTTGTCTCCAATTAGAAACTTTCCCTTGTCTCCATTTGGATTAATTTGTTTCCAATAGAAGCATTTAGCATTTGTGTATTTTTCTTGTATTTAAGAAGTTTTCAAATTATATTTAAAGAATTTTCACTAAATAGTGACATTGTAGAAGAGTCAAGGAGCAAATTTATGTAATTCTCTTCAGAAAAAATATGAACTTAATGTGTTGAATCTTCTATCAAAGTTAAAGCGTCTGGAAATGGTTTTGAATTAGGACATTTACCCTAATGAACAAAATAATATTTTGGTGTAGTGCAAAGTAAAACTCATGTTGTAGTTTACTCTGAAAAAAATCTCAAATTTTGAACATAATTTTACGTTCAAAGGCAGACCACTTTCCCCTATTTATAATTAAATTCGTGCAAATGTAAAGGGCCTTTAAAAAAAAAAATGTCACTGTAGTAAAATATTAAAAAGAGAAATTTGACAAATATTCCGGTGCAGTCATTTAAGTGTTAAGAGGAATCGTGATAAATAAATCAAAGCTTACAACAATGTTATTTAATTGTTTATTCATTGATTTAATTTATACAGTGCCCGCTTCGTAATCCGGATAGATTTTTTAAATTTGTTCAACGGTCTCGAAAATATAATACAAGTTTTTTTTTGTAGAATTAGTATAAAAGTTATAAAGAAGATTAAAAAGACAAAATTAGAGAATTCTATGCTATTATACTTCATTTATTAAGCAAAAACATCACAGGATAATTCATTTTCATTGCTGAACACACATGCATACATAACCTCAAAATGATTTTAAAGGTAACCGTCGATAACTCGTCCGGATTACGGCGATCCGGATTAGAAAGCGGGCACTGTAATTACTTCAGTAGGGGAGACTGGGGCAAAAAGTCACAAAACGGATATTTTATTTTTTTTACAAGCTGCTACCCTAGTGTCCCAGAAATATCTAATTAGTGCAGTTTTATAGGAAATTTACTGCTCTACAACTTTGTAAAAATCATTTTCCCCTATTTTGCAAGGAAATTCATTTATCGAACTGTTTTCTCAAAGGAAATTTTGTGATCATTCTCAAAAATGCTGGGGCAAATAGTAACAGCCATGGGATATTATCACATTTTAATTTGCTTTATTACGGGCCTTCATAAATTTAAAAAAATAGCTAGGTGGCACATTTTTATAGCAAATTTATTCCTCTACACCTTTTTAAAACACAGTTTTCTCTATCTGAACGAGAAAAGCGCTTTTCGAGCTATTTTAGAAAAAAGCACACAAGAGACTGCTAATAGTTTGACCAATGCAAACAAAAAAGCGGCGAGACACGGAAATGACGTTTCTTCTCGCTGTGAGACATCAGAAATTGCTTAAGTCTTTCTTACTTTTTGCTCCATACCTTTTGTTACTTTTTACCCCACGTGGCCATTTTTAATAAAAGGATTTCTGGAGAAAAGAATCTCTGTAAAATTCTAAAAAAGATAGTGGTTTCATATTCAAAGAATCCAAATCATTTAGAAAATATTTACTAGTCCATCAATTTTGGAAAATAAGTAGGTCAAAATTGATATCTGTTGTAAGGATAACATTTTAAAAATAGGGCTAAAAATTTCAATATTTTTTATTTTCTAAATTCCTTGTTCGAATTCTAAGAAACTTACGTCTTTGAAGAAGGTCTATGGAAGCCATTTATGGATAAAAAATTTAAGCCGCTATCTCTTTTATCTTGGAAGATATAGAATTTTCAAATTTTCAATTTGTGACTTTTTGCCCCAGTCTCCCCTATTCAGTTCTTTTGCGACCGAAAACAACGCGCGGAATGTCAAAAAAAAAAACGATTTCCACAGAGAGTTCCACACGAAAATCTGATCTGATTCTCTCCGATATTCGTGGATACGGAGAGAAGGCAGGTGTGAAAAATAGAAGAAAATTTCAAGGAGAGAAGCTCACGTAAAATCTTCTCTCACAAAATGGAGGATACGGGCCCTGGTACATTCCATCAAAACCGTAATTCATCTGAAACGTCTTATGGCCTCTACTCATTGGGAGCAATTTTTGTCAAAAATCGCATTTTTGACAGAATTTTGACGTTTCTACCTACAACAGTGCGGACGATTTCCTTCAAAAGAGCAATTTTTGACGAAAACTTCTTACAATGTGTAGACACCCTTATGCCCTCTACGCATTGGGAGCAATTTCTGTCAAAAATTGCTTTTTTTTAAGGAAATTCCCAGCAGCGTTGTAGGTGGAAACGTCAAATTTCTGTCAAAAACACAATTTTTGACGAAAATTGCTCCCAATGTGTAGACGCCTTTAGTTAAGGACCAAAATTTCTCAATATTTTCCACACTTAACGGCCTCATGGGGAACCTGTACCGCCTGTACCCAATGAAGACGTCCTTTCTGTCCCGAACTAAGACGTTGTCCCAGGTGTATTTGGACATTTTTGACCATCGAAAAAGGTGTGTAGTGCATCGAATCATTTCATTTTGGGGGCACCAATTGGCGTCCATTGCTACACTTCCCGGGGCTCGTCTTCCGGCATTTTCATGTTAAATTCCGGAATGGGGACAACATTAAAGCCCAGTTAATGCCGGATTTTTCAATTACTTCTTCCGGAATTACCACTTAAAAAGTTTTAAAGAACCCAATGGAGGCCAAACGACAAAACGATAGGAAATTTCTGGCAATTGACGACTGAATCCCACTTCTGATTGCGGTATCTCCCATGGGGAGATTCTGCAACATAATGACAATGTCATATGACAAATTTTCATGGTAAATTTTGGTTATTGGTGAAAGAATCCATTTAGAGAACGATTTAGAAGTAATGTATTTGGCCAGTATTTCCTCCGTTTTTTTCTCCTCATTGAAGTGTATCACCCTGTTTTTTTTTTTTGGGTATATATAGGAGAGAGAGATTGTCTCTGGTGTATTAGCGATCTAAGTGGGCTTTTACCTCGAATCTTTTGTCACAAGATAGAGCCCTAGGGTGTAGGATGGGATTGTGTTTTGTTGAGTGAGAGGGGTTGGCCCTTGTCGGAGAAATTGATCCATTGTTGATTGTATTTCTATCAGATGCTCAAATAATATCCTTTTGCCATTCACATCCTATTTTTTTCTTCTTCTTTTTTTGTTTTAACAAAAAAAAGGACGCAGGGAACAAAAAGATGGACAAATGCTGTATTTTTCTTTTAAAAAATAAAAAATTAAAAATAAAAATCACTTTTAAATCTCTCCACCGATAGCAGCGCCACTTTTCTCACCAGACAAATCACAGATTTTTTTTTTATAAATAATTGCTGTATATTTCCCTTTTTTAATTGGACACCAAACCACTCGATATCCCTTATTCCCTTTTATATTATATATTTTTTTATTGTTGTTATTTTCTGCATTATTAATCACATGTTCAGACCGATAAATTGGTCGTGTGGGTCGCTTGAAGTGTTATTTGGTCGTGGTTTCGGTTTTTTTTCCAATTGTTACTTTTGAAAAGTGAGAAGGGGTTAATTGAGAAGAAGAAATAACTAATGAGTTGTATATTTTTATGGTTTCTTTTTAATTTTCACCCCTTTTTTTCACTCTCTCTCTCTCTCGATACGGTATAATTTGTAATATATCACGAGAGTCTCCTGACCGGAACAATAGTTTCTTTTGTTGTTGGTAGTTTTTATTTTTTTTTTGTGGGAAAGGTCTAACCCTCAGGCAAATTCGCACGTTTCCGTGCGTTTTTTTTGTTTTTTTTTTTTTTGAAGAGAAACTGTCAATTAGAGGGGGATCCCAAGGATACAAAGGATGGGTTCTTTCACGGGAAATGGCGTGATGCCAAAGAGGGCAGTTTAATGTGAGAAATTGACATTATTTCCTACATTTTTTTTTTGGAAGGGGTTCTAAGCGAAAAGGGTTAAGTCAAAGGGGAGATACCGCAATCAGAAGTGGGATTCAGTCGTCAATTGCCAGAAAGTCCCTGTCGTTTATCGTTTGGCCTCCATTGGATTCCTTAAAATCTGGCATTAACTGGGCTTTAATGTTGTCCGGAATTCCGGAATTTAGCATGAAAATGCCGGAAAAGGAGCCCTGGAAGAATCTATTTCTCTATCTTGTCATTCTGTCACACAATACCCCTACAAGGTTCCAATAGCGACTGCTCGAAAATGTCCCAATACACCTGGAACAACGACTGGACCTTTAATTATGATAGCCAGATTTGTCAAGAGAAATGGCATCCAAATATAATACTTCTAGGAATCCTGGCAGTATCACTCCTATGAGTGTTTAAAAGTGTATAGTACAGATTTATGTTATTTATGTATTTATTTTTATGTACAGTGATTGCGAGTTAGTGACAATGCTCTACCATGTAGGTTTTCGGTCATGATAGGCCAAAGACCAAAATTTACCATGAAAATTTGTCATATGACATTGTCATTATGTTGCAGAATCTCCCCAAGGGAGATACCGCAATCAGAAGTGGGATTCAGTCGTCAATTGCCAGAAATTTCCTATCGTTTTGTCGTTTGGCCTCCATTGGGTTCTTTAAAACCTTTTAAGTGGTAATTCCGGAAGAAGTAATTGAAAAATCCGACATTAACTGGGCTTTAATGTTGTCCCCATTCCGGAATTTAACATGAAAATGCCGGAAGACGAGCCCTGGAAGTGTAGCAATGGACGCCAATTGGTGCCCCCAAAATGAAATGATTCGATGCACTACGCACCTTTTTCGATGGTCAAAAATGTCCAAATACACCTGGAACAACGTCTTAGTTCGGGACAGAAAGGATGCCTTCATTGGGTACAGACGGTACAGGTTCCCCATTAGGCCGTTTTCCCTCGGAAAATTTGACTAACTTCTAGTGAATACCCAATGAATTTAAGGGGAAATTTTCTGCGGAAGTTTCTACCGAAATTCTTGGGGATTCAAAGGGGAAATTTCCTCCTGGTTGAATTGGAAAAATTCCCTGGACATTCTTACACTGAGAAAAAAAAGAGGTTGCAATTGACTTTTTTTCGTCATTACTTTAACACTTTTCGGGTGTAAAAATCATATCAACATTTTTTAATGTTAATTTTACACCTTTTTAAGGGTAAAATTAACGTGAAAAAGGGTAACTTTAACCCCAAATACACCTAAAAAGGGCAATATTTACACAGTTTTCGGATCAATACCGCAAGGGTAAAATTAACATTTCCGGAATGTTATTTTAACTTTTTCGGATTTCTTTCAGTGTAGAGGATTCTTCCAGATTTTCCAAACAAAAGTCCTCGAATTTTCCACACCTTCCTAGAAGATTTCCCAGGAAAATTGATGGAAAATTCTTCCCGGAACAGGATATATGAAAATTCCATGTTGAGTTCAGGGGAAATTCCGGGGGGAAATTCACATAAATAATAAAATAAAAAAAAAATAAAAAAGGAATGAAAAATATGGGAATTTTCTTTGTAGTTTTTTTCCCAAGGATTTTCCTGAGAATAATCCCCAAGTTTTTCCCATCTTTCCCCGAAAACTTCCCAGGGATTTCTTTGAAAAAAAAAAAAAAGAAGTTCCCTAGTTTTTCCGAACTCGGATTTTTTCAGGGGAGTGTTCAGGGGTATATTCCTCAGTAAAATCTCTCAAATTTCCTCATCATTCTCGGAAATTTCCCCTGGATTTCCTTTAGAAAAATCTTCGTTTTCTTGTGTGCTATATTACCGAGGATTTCTGTGAGAAAGTCTGCGGAAACTTCCCCGAGGTGGGGAAGATTTCTCTATAGAATGGCGCTGATTATTTTTCTTTAAGGTGTCTACACATTGGGAGCAATTTACGTCAAAAATTGCGTTTTTGACAAAAATTTGACGTTTCCCCCTACAACGCTGCAGGGAATTTCCTTCATAAAAGCAATTTTTGACAAAAATTGCTCCCAATGTGTAGAGGCCATTATACACTAAGAAAAAACCTAAAAAGTTAAAACAACTCTATGACAGAGTTGAATTAACTCGACGAATATCGATGTAATTGTTACTCTTTTTCGTTGTAAAATTTAGAAAATAAGAGTTGATACTACTCTTCTGTACTAGACTGTAGTTTCTAAATAATCCACAGAGCGGCGTGCAAGTCAATGCGTAGTCCACTGAACTGAAAAAAAATCTTTCTATCTCTTTTTAAATATATGGTGGCAGAAAGAGAACACGGATTATGCGGAAAAAATGGCTCGCCATTTTGACATTTTAGTGCGTCGCGTGATTGATTTAGTGTGATTTTCGCGATTTTTCCGTGATAAGCACATTTGTGAAAGTGTACAAAAATCAGTGATTTTCCACAGATGAACAAGGTATCGGATTCTCGACAGATGATTAAGGTATAGGAGGAAAACTTCTTCAGGGATTGGAATATTTCTCCGGAAGACTGTATTAAGTTGCGCAAATGTGGCGTAATCTTATCTGAGCATTCTCATTCTAATAGATGAGAATACTTTCCACAAGATATTTTCTGAAAACACTTTTCTTGGCGACCTTCTTCTCTTCAGATATAGCTTGAAAGAATGGAGAAAATGAAATCAAGTAAATCTTTTTGAAGTCTTATGAAAAATGATTTGGAAAACATAACCTCTTTTCATTTTTGGTTCCGGAGACACAGAATGTTGAAAGTACAAATACCAGCAACTTGGTTTAACATGACCAGCTGTATACCAATCTCAGGAAGTCTGACAGTGGGAGGTCAACATCCCAGAGAAAGAAATGACTTGTCAGGCGTGATCATAGAAGAAAATCTAAAAGTTTCTCCAAAAATGTCCTCGAGAAGTCTTAAGAAATACCCGAGGGATATAAAACAATTTTTTCCATCAGAATATGAAGTAGGGTAAATTGGTATAAGTTGGACAATGGCAAAAGTTGGAAAATTTCGCTGGTACAAGTTGGACGGGCAATTTTTTCTTGATAAATACAGTACTAAATTTTAATTTGTATATTTTTCTATGTTATAGTTTAATTATTTGGTTCCTTGTGCTGCAAATAAAGTGAAAATCCATTCATATGAATAAGATTTAACGTATAAAATTCTCACCTCAATTGACAGTGTAACTTTTCACCGTCGAAAAAATACATCGATCGGCCATTTTTTCCTAATAAAAACACAAGAAGAGTGACTTTGGTTTTTCGGTTCTGTTGACATTTCTCAATATTTCTGGCAAATTTTAGTGGAATAAAGTGTTTAATCTCGATAGTTAACGGTACGTAATGGTTTTATTTGATATAATTACCAACTGTATGAAGAAAAAGTGCTTATTTGAAGCGTGAGCAAAAGTGACAAGTTGGACATCCGGAGATACGATTGTATTGCAGGGGCTCTCTTTTTATTTCAGATGGGTAGAAAGGCAAATAAATTGAAAAAGTACAAATCCTATAGTCAAGACCAAGTGAACAAAGCACTGGAAGCTTTTCGTCAAGGAAAATCACTAAGTCAGGTGTCAGTATTATTTGGGGTGCCAAGAACAACACTTTTTAATAAGCTGACCGGGAAATGTCCGGAAGAATGGTCTGGGGGAAGGCCTCCTACGCTGCCAAAAGATATAGAAGATGAGTTCGTTGAATGGATTTTAGGATGCAGTGACAAGTGGCATCCTATAACAAAATATCAAGTCCTCAACACTGTGCAAATTATTTGTAAGAAGTTCAAGATTGTCAACGAGTTCACCGATGGAAGGCCAGGATACTCTTGGTTCAAGAGCTTTTTGAACAGATACCCAGAATTGAGACTTCGTACACCAGAAGCATACACAACCCAAAGAGCTGGTATTACCACTGAGGACATCACTGAGTGGTTTGAGAAAACTCATGAATATTTAAAATCCAAAGATCTTCTGGAACTTCCTCCTGATCGCGTCTTTAATCTTGACGAAACGGGTGTAATGCTTTCGCCCAAAGGTGGACAGGTATCTAATATTATTCTATGGAGTTTTTAAATTCATGTTTGAAGAGGCTATGCAAGAAAAAAAAAGAATTAGACTTCAGAAACAGGAAGAAAGGCTCAAAATAAAAGAAGAAGAGGAGCAAAGCAAGAAAATTAAAATATCCAAGAAAAAGATTTAATAAATAATATATATCTAAGCCTTAATGTTTTTTACTTTTTAATTATACACTTTACCCTAGTGGTATAATTGATTCAGTTTGTATGGCATTCAGTAAAAAAAATCTTGAAACTTGCACAACCTTCCCCTACGCATTGTCCAAATTCCCACGTCCAACTTGTAACCCACCCTGTCCAAATTACATTGTTTTGCACTCACGTATTTTTCTTGTATTTAAGAACTTTTCAAACTGTTTTTCAAGAATTTCCATGAAACGGTAATATTCTAGAAGAATCAAGGAGCAAATTTATGTATGTCATCAGGGAAAAATGTATTTATAATGTCTTTAATCTTGTATCAAAGTTCGAGCCTCTGGAAATTGTTCCAATTTATGCAACTTACCCTAATCCATAAAAAGATAAAATTGAAAAATGAAAAATATTTTGAAATTTTGTCATTCTTTGAAAAAGGTTTCAGATTTAAAAAAAATTGCATACAAAAACTTCAAATATAATATTGATGATTTCGTTCCTTTGAAAAAAAAAATGTTTTTTTTTTATCTACCGCTATCTAAAAGCTACATTTGTGCAGTACTAATAAATTTTATTAGAAGAAAATGACGATTTTTATATGTTGGAAATAGAGAGCATTAGTATTTACTCATCATATACGGAAAACATGGAAAAATAATGTTTATATTAGACTTATTTAAATATTACTGTAAATAAACTGAATATAAAAGTGCTTTACTTGTTTTTCAATTAGCAAAAAAGGGTATTTTTCATTAAAAAATAGAAAATTTAATACGAAAGAGTAAAATCTTTAATCTTTTTCGATTTATCCGAAAAGAGTAAGTTTTAATCTAAAAGAGTTAAAACAACTCTTCTAGATATTACACCGAAATAGAAGTAAAATTAACTCTAGAAAATAGTTAATCGAAAATCACAACGAAAAAGAGTTAATTTAACATCGATTCGAGTAAGTTATACTCGGTTTTTTTTTTTCTGAGTGTAGGGCCTCGCGATCATTATTACCGAGGATTTCTGTGAGAAAGTCTGCGGAAACTTCCCCGAGGTGGGGAAGATTTCTCTATAGAATGGCGCAGATTGTTTTTTTATAGGGCCTCGCGATCATTTTCCCTTGCAATCCCCTTAAAAAACTGATCTTGACGTTTTATTTGTCGTTGGAATTGTCATTGGATTGATCCAAAAGTTAAAATGTGAGAGATTAGAGAAGTGTGTGACTTACCTATTGCCTTGGGATCGAGCTGGTACGGTGGGATGCCGCAATGAGCCGGCGGAGGTGTTGTCAGGTGATCGCCGTTGTGACAGAAAAACGGCGGTAGCCCCATTTTGTTGGCCTGCAAAAAGGACACAGAACAGATTAAAAAAAAAAAAAAAATCAGTGTAACATTGAACTTGGGGGAGTCTGTAAAGAGGGCAGCACATACAATGCAAAACCAAAAGAAAGAAAGAAAAAACAAGACTACGCAAATCTCTTCATCTCTGTCTATTTCCGGTCTCCATGGTGACATTGAGTTTTCTTCACCAACCCCGAACTCTCATCTCACTTTTGACATTTCTCGCATGCGCTCCACGCCCACAAAGGGGTAGGTACGTCATCCCCTCAAACCCCTTCAGTTATCCCCCCCCCCATCCCTCCCTCGAAGCAAGACAAAAAAAAACACTCCCTCTCCGCCTCCATCAAAATCGATTAGCGCACCTCTCTCAATTTTTAATAATTCCCTCATTCCTCCGCAGACACTTCCCACCATTCTCCACTCCCCATGTCCCACGACATGTACCCCAGATCTTCCATTTTCATTTTAAAAAAAAAAAAGAATGCAATTCTCCATTTTCCAGCTTTTCCTCCTTTCCATTAACTCAGAACTCTTTTTTTCTTCTCTTTTTTTTTCTCTTTTTGTTGTTGCAAAATCCATTCAAACTTCACTCTCAATGAGAATTCTATTCATTTTTTTTTTTTTTTAAAGAATATCTCCATGTGTTTGGCACCAATTTTGAGGACAAAATAAAAGCACTCCCATCAGGGAAAATCATGATGGAAGAAAAAATATAAAAAAAAGTCCCTTTTGTTGAGAGGAAAACCTCCGTTTTTTTCTTCTGTCTAAGTAGAATGTTTTTTGACGTGGCTTAAGTAGAAACAATGGCGCATAGAATTGATGGATGCATTTCTGCAAAGGAAATGAATTTGAAATGGAGCCGGAGAGTTTCTGGGGGGGGTTCCTAGCTTTTGAGGGGTGCTAGATCTGATAAAAATAAACAATTGTCCAGAATGTCCAGTTGCACAGGTTCCGGATTTAATTCAAGGTAAACCATTTGGTCCAAGGAGCATAAAATAATTTCTCAAATGGTAGGGGAAAGTACTCTTCCTTCGAATGCTCATGCCTTCGAATAATGTGAAATTTCTTTCATTTTTCCTAAGAAACTCAAACATTTCTATCAAATACAAGGGGTTACTCAAATTTGGAATACCGACACATTTTTTTGTTCGAATCTATAGAATTCACTTGTAAGATTCTAATGGAATCTGAAATGATAGTCCTTCAAGAATCACTGGAATCAAATGGAATCACAGAATAATTCTTACCCAATATTCCACGACAGACAATGATAAGCCATAGTACATTACAGATTTCTATGATTTTTTTTTTTTTATTTTTCAAAGAAGATTGGACAACAATCATAGAAAATGTCTCATTCGAAAAGAATGATTCTCCCGTGTCGAATACAAGGTAAAAGACCCAGTCATCAAATTCGGTTAAGGGGGACCCCCGGTGTACCAAGAACAAAATTGCGAATTGTGAGGCGCTATATTAGGTGAGATTCTTAACAATCTCACCTACTACACTGCTGGCAATAATCATAGCTCCACTTTTTCATATTGAAAAAACTTTGAAAAAAAATTTTTTTAGAAAAAAAATAAAAAAATCATTTGAAGGTATTTTCAAGCCGATATGAAAAATTTACATTTGAATTTTATACCGTTAGAACTGTGAGTACTGTGATAGAACCTTTATCAAAATGGCGATTTTCGGGTGGCAATAATTATAGCTCCACTCAATAAATTTGGCTCCAGGGTATTTATTTTCAATTAGTGAAGGTAAATATCTTTTAGTAATTTAATTTATAACTTTATTAAGCTAATTAGAATCATTTTTATAAAGTTTTTCATGAATTTTGCTGAAATTTTGTAAGAAAAATGTTTAATTAACAAAAATAAGGGATTAATTAAGGTCTTGAAGGGGATGAAAATTTACAACCAAAAAATTTCCATAAAAATGACAAGATCCTATCACCTTTCATCCGAATTTGTCCATATAGCCGACATATATGCATTTTAAACCACTCCCAGTGCTAAAAATCTTCTTTTGTTAGAGGCAAACGTGTTCAATTTTCCGTGTTACAGTCGAAAAAAACAAGTTTTCTACCGAAATTTGATGTTTAACAATGCTGACTGCTTAGTCTCATCATGTCCTGTTGATTCTGCCCCAAAACAGAATTCCAAGTGACTAAGGGGGTCTTCAGAATACTGAAATAAAAAATTATCAAAAAGAAGCATATTGCAGTTTGATGAATAAAAGGTGTTTTACATCATTTAGGTGGTTTAAAATTATTTTTTCAGACAGAAAACAAGTTAAGACAAGACCTGTCAATTTTTTTATTCGAAAAAAATAATTTTGTACTACTTAAATTAGGTAAAACACCTTCTATTCATCAAACAGCAAAAAGCTTCTTTTTGATCATTTTTTGTTCCAGTATTATAAAGACCCCCTTAGTCACTCGGGATTCTGGTTTGCGACAAAATCAACAGGACACGATGAAACTAAGCAGTCAGCATTGTTTTACATCAAATTTCGGTAGAAAACTTGCTTTTTTCGACTGTAACACGGAAATTTGCACACTTTTTCCTCTAACAAAAGAAGATTCTTAGCCCTGGGAGTGGTTTAAAATGCATATATGTCAGCTATATGGACAAATTCGGATGAAAGGTGATATGATCTTGTCATTTTTATGGAAATTTTTTGGTTGTAAATTTTCATCCCCTTCAAGACCTTAATTAATCCCTTATTTTTGTTAATTAAACATTTTTCTTACAAAATTTCAGCAAAATTCATGAAAAACTTTATAAAAATGATTCTAATTAGCTTAATAAAGTTATAAATTAAATTACTAAAAGATATTTACCTTCACTAATTGAAAATAAATACCATGGAGCCAAATTTATTGAGTGGAGCTATAATTATTGCCACCCGAAAATCGCCATTTTGATAAAGGTTCTATCACAGTACTCACAGTTCTAACGGTATAAAATTCAAATGTAAATTTTTCATATCGGCTTGAAAATACCTTCAAATGATTTTTTTATTTTTTTCCAAAAAAAAAAATTTTCAAAGTTTTTTCAGTATGAAAAAGTGGAGCTATGATTATTGCCAGCAGTGTATAATCCTAACAAAATTTCATGTCGTCCGATCGCGCTCAAACTTGGCCAAAATGTGTTTCGCCACTTCCTGATCACGAATATATGGGGGGCTAAGTTACGTTCCCGGCCGGCCGGCCGGCCGTCCGTCCGGCCGGCCGGCCGTCCGGCCGCTCTTTGGAGCTTAATAGCTCCTAAACTAAAAGAGATATCGACTTGCGGTTTTCGGCAAAGGTTAAATATCGTATGAAAATTGCAACTTGGTGCATTGACCCCCCACCCCCCACCCCATCTTCCGCCATTTTGAAGACCCCCCTTTTTTTGTTTTCTCAATAGCTCCGCCCCTATGGCATCGAGCGGGCTCAAATTTTAGTATGTTATAGCTGGGCCTTAGAGCTTTCCATCAGTACCAAACTTAAGGTCCCCCGACCCCCCTGACCCGAGCTATAAGGGTCCAAAAAAAATTTCTTAAAATGGCCATAACTCCGGTTCTAATTGTCAGAATTTAAAAAGTGAGGGCTTTTTGGAAAGCTCTCGTGAAATGCCACTTCCCCTTCTAACATCGCAAGTTCATAAAACCACCGCTAGGGGCGCTTTTTTTGAAAAGAAAATTTTTAAATCTTAAAAGTTAAATAACTCAAAAATTCCTTATGCAATCGGGCTGAAATTTTAGTATGTTGTAGCCGTTGATTATACCTATCAAACAAAAAAAACCTTAAGTCGATCCATAACCCCTGACCCGAGCTATAAGGGGTCAAAGTTCGAACATTGACCGGCCTCTATCTCCGGTTCTAATTAACATAGCGACATAAATTTTACCTTTTTGGTTTCGTCTCGATGAGCACTTTCAGATGGAAGTTCAAAAAGTCACCATAGGTGGCGCTGTGATAGCGTCAAAATTCATCGAAATTCAAAGTCACTTTTCTCAAAAACGGCATTGTGCAAGTTAATGAAATTTTAGTATGTTGTAGTCCAGTCTAGGACGTTTCCAAAATGGTGCGTATGTGCGCTGTGGTTTCAATAGAACCGGAGATATGAGGGGTCAAAGTTCACGAAATTCAAAAAATCATATCTCCGGTTCTATGTGACCGATTTTGATGAATGAGGGCTTAAACGAAAGATATCACCAAATGCTACAACTTTCTAGAATATTTGAAATTCGTGGGACCAACACCAGGGGCGCCACAGTCGAAAAACCAATTTCAATATCACATAACCTCAATTATCTCGACTGTCGCTGAACTGATTTTGATGATTACTTCGAGATAATTGTAGAGCACATTTGTCTCTACATTTCGTCCATACATCATTTCCCACTCAGACTACGCTATCACTCCGATTTTGCCGTTTAAGTGTGAAAAAATTGATTTTTCCATAATAACGCTTTGAAATCACTCAGATGCCAATTTGACTGCCTCTACTCCACCAAGACACTTAAAATAGGGGTTTAAATGGAAAGTCCCGCAAAATACAACAATTCTTTGATTTAGTTGAAGTTCAACAAATGACTACTTGGGGCACTCTGGATGAAAAAACGAGTTAAGAAACAAAAAACCTCGCTTATCTTGACTTCTGAGTAATCGATGAGATCAAGTTCTACAGCAAAATTATAGAGAACATTCTGGTCTACATTTCACCCATATAACACTTTTCTGTCAGTTCATCCAAATCCTTGATATTTTGGTTTAAATACAAAATTTGTATAATTTCACGAATTTGATTCAAGATAACTGAATGGCGTCTCCCAACTTCAGCTCCAAATCGAATTTGCATGCACTCCGAGTTAGCTCACGTTAAGAATCTCACCTACATAAGCCAGTTAGGATTATCTGTCCCTTTTGTCCTATGTTCAATATATTGTATAGATTGAGGTTGCACATTGTTTAGGATTGATAAGAGGTTCTATTTCGAGACAAGGATGAAACTAGGATTTTAGCAAGACGGGAGCCAAATTGTAGAACTATCCCCAAAAGAAGTCGTTTTTTTTCAAACGCAAACAACAAAAGCTTCCTAAAATTTGTAAAAATAAGCTTAATTATTATTATTACTTTGAGCTTAATTAAAAATCAATAAAAGGAAAAGGGAAGCCACTTACGACTTGTTTTTTGATGAAATTACTGTGTCCAGAAAATTGCATTTTAAGTTTGAAGTTCCCAAAACAATTTTCTTAGTGACCAAAACAGCTTTTAAGCATTATAAGCTTGAAAATCAGAATCAATCTTATTTTAAGCCGATTTTGATGATTTTAAATGATTCAGATAGCTCGTAATGAGATTTAATTAATTTCTAAAAAATAAATATTGGCTTTTGTGTTTTAAGGAAAAAGGATTAAAAGGACATTTCTTTTTTTTTTTTAATTTCCTAAGAAGATGCCGACAAACTTTCTGATAAAAGTTCACAATAAATTAATTTTCAAGTAATTTTTTTGATGATATAATAAATAAATAATAATGCTGGCTCAACATTCCATGAAGGAACTAGGCCTTCCCGCAAGGGGATTTCTAGACGTGCATTATTATTTTTTCTTGTACGAGATGAGATTGTCAGTTCCATGCCCGTAGAATCAAGTGCAGTGAAGCTTACTGGATGCAATCCGAACACCTTTAACGCCAGAAAAATTCCTGGTGACCTAAAGGGGATTCGAACCCGGGACACTTGCATCATAGAGCGAGTGCTCTACCACTTGACCCATTGAGTGCCCAATTTTTTGATGATATCAACTTATTATCAGACGAAAACACTCCACAAAAAAAATCGAGTGGAAATTCTGATTAAAAAAAATATTTTTTACATGTTTAAAATCAAGCATTTAATAAAAGCTTTTCCTTTAAGAAAATGGCGGGAAATTTTGATCAAAAATGGACTGATAATGCTGTTTTTTGAGTTTCACAAATTGTCTTTTAAAAATTGAATTCTAATCCTATTTTAATTATTTTGAGGCCTGATATGGAAAGCTTTCTAGTTAGGCATTTCCTCTAACCTGTTCGATAGCGACATTGTAGCTCTTCCTATTGCTCAAAAATTATCTTGATCGTATTTAGCAATATCTGAAATTCGATAAATTCGAAGATATCGGGGATAAACTGAATCACAGAATGGAATAATTGAGAATCACAGAATACCGAATTGAATTTATTAAGAGAATCACACATTTGGAATCACTAGAATCACATTGGGATCACATGGAATAAAAGGAATATGGACACAAATTTTCGATCTTGAGTAACCCCTTGATCAAATATTAATTCTTTCCGTACAGAAGTAGATGTTGAAAAATTCGAAAATCTATTTGAAGATCCAAAAAAAGAGACTTTTTGACTTCTCAACACTTTCGCAAGGTGGCGGAAGTAACATTCTGTTCGAATTTCGAAGTGCTCAAGTGTCAAAATGTGACGGTCTTCACATTTTTGTGAGGAAGAAAACTGAACAACACCCGTCAAATAATATCTGCAGATATCTTTAAGATTTCTGTAGAGAAAATCTACACCTCTACAGAATATCTGCAGATAATTCTGTAGATATTCTTACGAATTTTATTTGGGCTTGGGACAAAATTCGTCAGAATATTTCGTCAGATTTTCTGACGAATCTCTGACGAATTTCTGTAGATATTCTGCCGATTTTCTGTAGATTTTTTCTACATTCCAGACTTTCCAGACAAGATGTGTCAGAAGAGATGGAAAAATTTTTCACTGAACTTTGCAAAATTCAATAGAGTTATTTTTTGTGATATCACGGTGTTTATATAAAATAAAGAATTCTGCGACGCCGTGTTACAAGTAGAGAAAAGTGAAGTGAAAACTTTAAGCAGAGTATCGACCTAAATTTCGTGTTTTTGTATCATTCCATGGGCGATTTTAAAAAATTAGTATTTTTGCTCGCATCTTTTTACTTATTTAAAATGTTTAATCGGTAATGCTTTGTTAAGCAGAACATACCATTTTTTTTTGTAACTTCTACAGTTTCTACATAAATCAACAATATTTTTGTGAAGTAATGGACACTATGCCGATTTTCTCGGCAGAAATTCTGCCGAGAAAATCGGCATAGTGTCCATTACTTCACAAAAATATTGTTGATTTATGTAGAAACTGTAGAAGTTACAAAAAAAAAATGGTATGCTCTGCTTAACAAAGCATTACCGATTAAACATTTTAAATAAGTAAAAAGATGCGAGCAAAAATACTAATTTTTTAAAAATCGCCCATGGAATGATACAAAAACACGAAATTTAGGTCGATACTCTGCTTAAAGTTTTCACTTCACTTTTTCTACTTGTAACACGGCGTCGCAGAATTCTTTATTTTAATATAAACACCGTGATATCACAAAAAATAACTCTATTGAATTTTGCAAACTTCAGTGAAAAATTTTTCCATCTCCTCTGACACATCTTGTCTGGAAAGTCTGGAATGTAGAAAAAATCTACAGAAAATCGGCAGAATATCTACAGAAATTCGTCAGAGATTCGTCAGAAAATCTGCCGAAATATTCTGACGAATTTTGTCCCAAGCCCAAATAAAATTCGTAAGAATATCTACAGATATTATCTGCAGATATTCTGTAGAGGTGTAGATTTTCTCTACAGAAATCTTAAAGATATCTGCAGATATTATTTGACGGGAATTTTACCCCACGCCTTCTGACAAATTTTACCCCGAGTGCTCTTTTTTAATAAAAGCATTTTTAGAAAGAAGACTTTTTAGAAAAAGCTCAAACCGATAACATTTTCATGTAGAGCGGGTTCAAATTATCATGAAAACACATACCAATGAAAAAAATTTGGAAAGCAAATCAATGAAAATTGATATCTCCTGAAGGGCAAATATTTTAAAAAGAGACCTCAAAATTTTAATATTTTTTTATTTTCTGTATTTCTTACTCGAATTCTTTAAAACATTGGACGTTTAAAGGACTTCATGCAGGCTATCTGTGGTAAAAATTTTAATTTTTTATCTCTTTTCTCTTGAAAGATATCGTATATTAAAGTTTTTGATTTGGCAAATATTGCCCCAGTCTCCCCTACTTAAGATAAAGTTCCCTCGAGTCGACCGGTTCAATGAATATTTGAATATTTTAATGGTGAATTTCTATAAAATTGTCACTGATTCGTATTTATTTATGAAATAATTGACCAATTAATGTTAGATCATAGGGTAAATGTCCTAATTCAAAACCATTTCCAGACGCTTTAACTTTGACAGAAGATTCAACACATTAAGTTCATATTTTTTCTGAAGATAATTACATAAATTTGCTCCATGACTCCTCTAGAATGTTACTATTTAGTGCAGATTCTTTAAATTGAGTTTGAAAACAACTTTAATACAAGAAAAACACACGAGTGCAGAATGCTTCTATTGGAAACATATTAATCCAAATGGAGACAAGGGAAAGTTTCTAATTGGAGACAAACAGTGTAAGTGAAACCGCGACGAAAGGCTTCCAAAACCTTGTTGAGTTGCTCTTGAGTGCAGGAATTTGTTCTTATTCCTGGTCTTTTCTCTTTTCCCATCTAAAGCAATAAGAAAATCTCTCCAAAAAATCATATTTCCGGGGTTTCCTATTGAAGCATTTGCAGACACTTCAGAAAAAGCCTTTTTGTTCACGAAATAGGTAATTATTTCATTTGAAAACTTCACGTACCTTTAACAATAAAGATTAGGACTTAATTTAACTAAAAGTATCCAGAAATATGACATAAATGGTAAACAAAACGAATAAAAAACAGTCACCATTTTGTGTTTTTCATTGGAAAACATGGTAGATCGAGGAAGAATTCGATGGTGAAAAGGTACACTTTTAATTTTCCTGAGAAATTAACACATTAAAATTTGTGAATATGAATGGATTTTCGCTTTATTTAGAGTAAAACTAACTAAATAATGATACTGTGGTATAGAAGATAGATCAGTGCCGGATTTAAGTGGGTTCCCCGAGGCTATGGCACCAGGCCCCCACATTTTAAGGGCCTCCACATTTAAGAAGTTTACTACATATAGTCACAATGGCCACAAAATAAAAATTATTACAAAAAAAACTACAGTTTAACCTGCTTTAAGTATTAACAAAACATTCAATATGCAAAAATATATTTAAAAAAAAAAACGTTTGAAACGGCTTGCATTTTGGAAAAGATTTTCTTTTTTTTTTCGTCCTCTAAATCGTTATTTTATTTACAATATTGTTAAGAATCGCTAAAAACTTTCTTATCATTCGATAGAAACATATTGATAGATATGATTGAACAGCTCTCTTAATAATTCGTAAATATGTTTTTTTTGTTTTTAAGTTTATAAGACACCTAAGACCAAGCCTAAGGTACTTAATTTTATCTATTGGACCCACTGGACCTCTTTAAGATCAGTATTTTAACCATACATTGGTTTAACTAATTCAATTTTCTTTTTGCAATTCAACTCTAAGTTGAACTCTGAAACTTTTTAACTTTACTGAACAAATTTTTATTTTGAGAAAGTCACTATGGGAAATAAATTAAATATTTACAATTTTAAACCATATTTGGCTATATTAAGGACTCTACACATTGAGAGTCATTTTTGACAGAATTCTGATGTTTCCACCTACAGCGCTGCAGGCAATTTCTTTTTAAAAATGCAATTTTTTAACGAAAATTGCTCCCAGAGTGTGTAGATGCCATTAGGCCTGACCTCAAAAATTTAAATAAAATTATAGTATTTTTTTTACATGTTTTGAAAACTTATTTTTTTTTGCCAAATTCTTGTACAAAACCTAATTTTCAAAATCTTCAAAATATGCTTTTAAAGGAACTTTGGGTAAAATTTTGATTAACTTTTCTCAAAGGAAGCTACGATGTCGCCTTCAAAGAAGTATTAGGGAATATATCGCTTTCCTCATTAGGCCCTAAACTAAAATAATCAAGATAGGGTTAGCATTAAATTTATGAAAAAAAAAATTAATAAAAAATTCAAAAAGCTTTTGAGATTCGTAGAGAGTATTTTCTATTCCATTTCTGACCAATTTTCCGTAATTTTCTTGAAGGAAAAGTTTTCTTGGTGGCTTTAGCAAGCTTTCAGTTTACGAAATCCTCCGAAAGATTGAATTTAATTTAAATTTTAGGTATGATTCCTTCTAATCACACCTATTTAATTTTAGATACATAAAAAATAGCTGCCTTACAGAACCAAGGCTTCACAAATCTTTTAATACACCTTGACATGGGCGTACCCAGCTAGGGGCAGGGGGGGGGGGGCAGCTGCCCCCCCCTAGAAGAGTCAAAGAAGACAAAAAATATGAGAAGTAAAAAATATATATTTGGTTAGCAAAAAAAAAAATTAAGTTTGATCAGTAAAAAAATAAAAATCTTTTTAAAAATTCGCCTTATTTTTCAATTCATAAAGATCGAAAATTTCATGAAAATTCGATTGCTTTTAAAGTTGTAAATTTAGTCACTTCTCAAATTTGATGTTTTACTGCTCGTTTGTAGTGTCAATACAAGAAGAAGCTCATAGAAATTCAAAAACAATTAAAAGCCCAATGGAAGGGGGGCAGGGCAAGGCTGTTGCCCTACTCTACATTGAAAAATTAAAAAAGCGTAAAAATGGGCAAATATTTCGTAACTCATTTTGATTTCTTTTTATAACGTAGTTTCAGTAATAAATTTATTCAGTAATATATTTTTTGAAAAGAAAGAAGTCACGTAATCTTTTTCATAGAATAAAAGGATATTTAAGGATTTATAACGAAAATATAAAAAGCCACGCAGAAAGTGAAAACAGCGGGTTAGAATTTGTTTTAGAAAAGTCGTACTTGAGACCTCTAAAAATCGTTTTTAGCACCAAGAAAAGTTTATTTAAAGCCATCAAATGGAGCAGTCAGACGTGAAATTTAAGAATATGTAATTATAAAGCTGAGGTCGTATATTGACTTTGAACTTTGATCTGTTGAGGGCTATGCGGGTCAAAAAAGCTGAAAATAGCATATTTTCTAACTTTTTTTCTCAACATAATAAAAATTTTATTTAATTCAAGCTCCTAGGCTTATAAAAGCATAACACTTAAACTGTATTTTTTGACAATTGTATTAAAAAAATAAAAATATGGCCGTTAGGACCCGATTGTCGGAAAGGTTTATTGAAAAAAAAACTACTTTTCGTTAATACCTAACGATTACTCAGAGTAGATTCATCTGACCTCAAAAAACCAATTATTTCCTGTTAGTACATGAGTTAAACCCGTACTTGAACTTGCTGATTAAAAAAATGGATTTTTGGGAAAAATTAATGCAAAAAATATGATTTTCAGCGTGTTTTTCACTACATTTCGTCTTGCAAAATAAATTGTTATCAAAGATGCAATGGGAAAAAAATTTTACGTTAGATTAATCTACTCTGTGAGAGTAATCGTGACTACCGAAAATTAAGTTTTCTTCAAAAAGACGTTTCCAAATATCAGGTGCCAATCGTGCCAATTTCCAAGGGCTAAAGTTTTAAAATTGTTAATTGAAAATTTGAAAAAATGCAGTTCAAAAATGTTATATTTTTACATAGTTAAGAGCTTAAATTGAATTAATTTTATTACGTTGACAAAAATGAAAGAAAAAATGCTTTTTTTAGGCTGCGTGATCCATGTAACCCCTTAAGGGGTTACGTGGGTCAAACAGTCTAAAAACAGCACATTTTTCTCTAAAATTTTTGCAACATAATAAAAAGTTTATGTAATTCGAGCTCTCACGGTGCTATTACACTAGGATTTTCACAATTTAATTTTAAATTGTAGTATTAAAATTCCGAGAACCACTGCGAGAAACCCTATCTTATGTATTTTATTTTTCAATTTATAAAAAAATTTAATTGAGAAAAAAATGTGTTTTTCATTTAATTTAAATCTTGCATAATTTATGGGACACCATATAGAATAAATTATGATCAAACATAAAATTCTTCGTTCGAGGACTAGTTTACTTCACCACCTAACAGAAAATATTTGCATTGTTAATATCAGATAATATGGCCCAATAGCTGAATTTTGAAAATTTTTGAAATAAAATTCAGAAAATATAGTTTAAATGTTGATTTTTTTATGCCTAAGGACTTGGCTTATATATTTTTTTATTATGCTGGAAAAGAAATTTGGAGAAAAAAAATCAGCTTTTTAGTCTTCTTGACCCTCGTAACCCCTAAGTAAGTTTTCATTAAATAAAAATGGTAAAACTGGAAATTTTCAAAAGCATACAGTGCTGTCTCGCTATATGCACAGTTTGGATACTTTTTTGACAGTTCTCTCTCTGAATATGCACAACTTTTTTTGAAATTCCCAACTGTTTTTTTCTTTCTTTTAATAAATTATCATTTTTTTATTGTTTCAGAATTTCCCGTGTTATTTTAACTATAATATGAGACAGAAAAAATAAAATTAAGAAAATTAAAAACAAGAAAAATTAGTTACCAAGAAAATAATTGTCTTTATTACTTTGTTAAAATGTAAACAAATTGATTTTGAATGCAACCGACACAAAAGCTGTGCATATAGAGAGTGTGCATATAGAGAGACAGCACTGTACCATTAATTCTCTAAACTAAAGACTGATAGTCCTTTTTGCCTTGAAGGGTTTCACAGAACGAAATGTTAAGACCAATGCTCCATATTAAGTAAAAAAAATATAAGCTCCAAAACACTATTTCATGTTATTGCATATGCCAATTGGTGTATTAGTGATTCATTTTACCATATCTAAATTTGCGCGTTCATTATCAGAAATGAATAAAGATATAATAATTTCTAAAAAAAAAAAATTATTTTTTTGAATAATAATATGTGAGACAATGTACTGGTCCGAGTGGTCAAAGGAACACTTACGATCGATCCTTACCAATACCTACAAATTGGGCATAGGCTAATCTATTGTGAAAAGTAGAACCAGCTTTTATTTATAGATACTTTATCCCATTTTATTTCTTCTCTTTTTTTCAAATTAAAAATTATGTACCCCCCCCCCCCCGACGCCCGCCAACAAAATTTAAGATTCAGCCCCCCCCTAACTGTAATCCTGGGTACGCCCTTGCACCTTGACAAGGCTTATAATAAGAATTTTGTATTGAAATTCCTGTAGAAGCCTATCATAAGCCCATTGAGACTTCGCCACTTTACTTTAAGTAGTCACAGAGATGGATCAAGAGCGTTATAAGCAGATTTTATGAATTCTAACTTCTATAATTCGTATTACTTAGAGAATACGTTTTAATTTTAAACGTTCCAGAATTTTTTTTTTTAGAGAAATGTTCTCGTTTGGGCCTTTCACTGTTTAACTGCAACGGTCATATCATAGGCAAAAAACCGAGGGATTGTACTGTTTGTTTTTTTTTTTCAATAGAGTTTAAGTCGTTACGAGTAGTAAGAGAAAAGTCGCAGGTCTCAGGTAAACTTAAAGTTGCTTAAATTTACTTGTAGCATTGAATAACGATATATTAAATAAAATTTTAAAGTTGCGATTTTTGGGATTCCCGCAAATGGGCATTGGGCCTCCACATTTCTAAATCCGGCCCTGAGATAGATATATAAATAAAATTTAGTACTGTATTTATCATGAAAACAATGACGTTTCCATTTGGAGTAGCGAAAAATTTCCATTTGGAGCAGGTTTTGAATTAGCTTATTTTACCCTACGCCAAATATTAGTGCAAATATAAATAAATTGAATAAAATAACTCTACCGGTCGCCTTGATGACACTTTACCTTATTTCAATTTGATTGTTCTCTTTTTCTGTTGATATTTTGAATATTTTGAAAAGATGTCAAAAAAACAAAAAAAAATTCCGATGAAAACTGATTTAATTGTCAAATAATGATGTAGTGCGGGTGGTTTTTTGGTGATTCTTTTTTGGCAAATTCCCAACCCCAATTTTCATGTAAATTTTATTGAGATATTCCTCTTTTGTTGCGAGGGGTTAAAAACAGGTGAAGTAAAAATGGTGAAGCTAATGGAGGGATATAAAGTCAATTTGTCCTGTCAATTTTCTCCTTGTTGCCTGTTGAACATAAAAATCTCTTTTCTCTCTCTCTCTCATTCACTCTCTTTGCAACATAATGCTTCTTTTTGTTGTTGTTGTTGTTGTGAATATGAACTGCTCACTTCATTCCATAAATGACTTTATATTCCTCACTCTTGTGACTATTTATGAGATGATTATGGATGATTTTTTTGTTGAAGAGGGTTTCATCATCAACTTCAAATATATATTAATTCACCCCTCGTACAAATATCCATTCCCGAATATCATTTCAAATCCAACAATATATCCACAATCAACCAACCAAACAATAAAAAGAAATCATATTCATAGTCATTGTAGCATAAGGAATGGAAAATGTACATGATTTTGTGGACATAAATAGTATTGAACATTATATATAATATCCCTCATGGTCCTCATTCTCTCTCTCTCTCTCTCTCTGCGGCGCGCAATTATATTTTGGGCCAGAAAGGAGAAAATCCTCATCATCATCATCCAATACTCAAAATGCCATACACTACAATTCCCTTTTAGACATTTTCCAACATTCACCCCATTTATGCTACAAGGCAGCATATAAAAAAAAATTTTATAAAACACCCTACCTCTCCCATTTGCCTCCTTTTATTCTGCAATATACATTGCTTTTTTTTTTGTTGCTCTGCTCCGGCTTCAATACCCTCGTACCACCCCCCCCACCCCCCGCCCCGTAATCAAGGCGCAAAGGACCAGACCCTGTTGACAAGGAGAGAGAGTCAGAGAGGAGGGACGTGGCGCTTTTTTTATGCTGCTTTTCTCTGCCCTGTGACGTCTCGAGTGGTGGAAAATTCATCTCAAACATATTGAAAATCCCCAGGATAATGGCATGAGCATCATGGCATCAACCCCTTTCATCAAAATCCCTTTTCTCCCTCTCTTATCCTACCATTTTCTCTTTCACTCTCCCGCTACCTTCTCACTCTCTACCATCAATTGCGCAAAAATTGCCGAAAAGACACCAAAAAAAGAAAAAAACAAGAAGAAGAAGATAGTGCATTTTCTCAAAATTGGCCCTACCGATTTCAATGATTTTCAGATATGTTTTAGAGCTAGTCCAAACGGACATTTCGCCCGAATACGCCAATGACCGCAAAAGTCTCCATTTTGAATTATTGAAGATCAAAGGTCAATCACTTTGGAAGGCTCATTTGCCAACTGATTTGGTTAAATTTGGAGTTTTTCGAAAGGTCTTGAAATTTCCAACCCATTTGCATCGGTCTTCATCGGTAATGAACCGGTTAAATACCGATTTTTGAATAATTTTACATACCCTATAAATAAAATTCCCTGTAAACAATGTTTTTGTTTCGGTTTTTCTCAAAATTGGCCCTACCGATTTCAATGATTTTCAGATATGTTTTAGAGCTAGTCCAAACGGACATTTCGCCCGAACATACCTATGACCGCAAAAGTCTCCATTTTGAATTATTGAAGGTCAAAGATCAATGTTCTTGACAAATTCTTCCATCGGAAATTATTTCTTTATTCTCTTCAAGTATAACCGTATCAAACTACTTAGAATTGGCGATCGACACTGCTGATTTAAGATGTGAAACAAAATAAAAATGGGGTTCAGCCAGGGGCATGACGTTTCCTATGTTTCCCATGTGTTTCTAGTGTGCCGAAAAAACTTTTGAGTTTATTAGCTGTTTTCTGTCATTGTAGAATGATTTAGCAAATAATACAAATACAAAATGTAAGCCAATTTAATAACGAAGAGGCAACCGAAAACCCCAAATTGGCAACCTACTTAGTTTCGGAGATATCTCGTGAAATTTGTACGAAAACGGGGAAAAAAAATTACACTAAAACTGGTCGCATTTTTAGAGGTAATGTCACCCCCCTGGGGTCAGCCATGAGAGCTTCTAAACCTAACCTTAAATTTTACCTAAGCCTTTAAATCTTGCCCTCTTTTAGAATCTTCCCCAATTCTGTCTTTATTTAGTTTCCTACTAAACAGGTATTTTCTAAACTTTTAGTTCAAAATCTTCCTCGTAGAAGTCCTTCGGAAACTCTGTCATAAATCGTATAAATAAATCTTCTGTGAAACGTCTGGCTTAATTTTCTCTTGGTTTTTTACTTACAAAATTTTATAAATTTCCAGCAAATTATCACTTTTAAATTTTTCGTCCGTCATGATCGAATTCCTACCAAAAACTGACCAGAGGAACCACCACTAAAGGAAAAAGTCGTTTTTGCATTCGAATCTGGCAACACTAAAAAAAGTTGCTGATGTTGCATTTGTTTTTTTAATGTTTTTAGGAATTTTTATTATTCATGAGGAATTCCTCTTGCCTAATTTTGTTGTAAGAGGCCTAATAAATATAAAAAATGCGTTAATTGTGTTAAATTTGTAAAATTTGCATGTTTTTTTGAGACCAAAAGACATTTTCTTAACGAGCACTGATAGAAAATTGGAGAAATTTTATGTTTTTTGTAGGTGTTTTATTCTTTTCTTCTTTTACAAAAGATAAAGAAACTATTCTAGAATCCTTACAATGTAAGGGATGTGGGATTTATCCATTTTCTAGAAGGATAAAAAGGATTTTTTCGAGTCAATGACACTTATGGTGGTCTAATGGAATGAATTTCAGTGTCCGGAGGGCTTCGAAACAGCACACGGATTGTCTGGGAGGCTACCTAGTACTTCTAGGGCCCCCTTCAGAGAAGTTAGAGTGCCAGGATGATTAAGAAAAACCCCCAAAAGCCCCAAAACAAATGAAAAATGTAGTTTCCGTGCTCTTTTTGCAGGGCAATTTTTACACTAAAAAAAAAACACAAGAAAAAACAGGAAAAATCACAGAATTTTCCCACAAATCTCTTCACTGGTCACTTCTTTAATAATTTTTGATGAATTTACTACGAAAATTTGGTTACTTCTGTGCAAAATTCCGTAAATAACATCACCACAAATGTTGCAAAAGGCACTGTCCGCCATCTTCTTTTTGACAACTCAACCGTTTTGGTGCATTTCTTCGAGCAAAGCAAGTACTTTTTTAAGTGATTTTCCCGAGGATTTTCCACGAAGAGTGAAAATAATACTCTGGGTTATCTAAACTTGAAAAGAAAAAGTCAAAATTTGCGAAATAGTTAAGTTTTTCTTTAGTTGGCTGAGTGCTCGTTTTTCGTTTGACCCTCAATATCGAGGTTAAAAAATAATCTGAGAGAAAAGTTGTATATGGGTGAAAATGTAGCTGATTAAATTCTCTATCAAACCCACAAAACAGATTGTTAGGGACAGTCCTAGTTTTCGAGATATTTTTGATCAAAGTTGCTAAAAAGTTCGATTTTTCCATGTTTTCTGACATATTTGTGACTACAGCGCCCCTGGTGTCAGTTGTACGAACTTCATTTGTTCAGAAGATTTATCGGGCATCTAAAGGAGAACAAATGTTCCCATATTGAGAAATAAATCGGTTCAGCAGATTCGGAGATATAGGCACCCAAGTATCAAAAAACGGAAAAAAATCGTTTTTCGTAAATACCAGGCGCAAAATCCAAATGAAATCAAAATGATAAGTATTTTCGTAAATCATTTGACCCTAGCAATAGAAAAAATAGCATAAGAACCCAGGGACAAAACAAAAGTTTGAAATTGTTGCACAGTGTTACGTTTCCCAGTTTAATTTTTATTGTTGATTTTCAGTCTGTAAAATGTGTCTCGTCGTTAAAGGGTTAATAATAGCGCCCCTAGCGGTGGTTTTATGAACTTGCGATGTTAGAAGGGGAAGTGGCATTTCACGAGAGCTTTCCAAAAAGTCCTCACTTTTTAAATTCTGACAATTAGAACTGGAGTTATGGACATTTTAAGAATTTATTTTTGGACCATAATAGCTCGGGTCAGGGGGATTGGGGGACCTTAAGTTTGGTAGTGATCGAAAGGCCTAAGGGCTAGATATAACATACTAAAATTTGAGCCGAATCGATGCCATAGGGGCGGAGCTATTGAGAAAACAATAAAAGGGGGTATTCAAAATTGTGTCAATGTACCAATTTGCAATTTTCACCCGATACATAACCTTTGCTGAAAACAGCAAGTTGATATCTTTCTTAGTTCTGGAACTGTCTTGATACGATTAAAAATAATGATAATTACCAAGTCCGGATTGTGAATTATGAAATGACAGATGAGTATCAAAATCGGCGTCCACACAGCCACGACGTAAAGCAGAAGAAGAAGAAGAAAAGTCCGCCCGTCAAATAATATCTGCAGATATCTTTAAGATTTCTGTAGAGAAAATCTACACCTCTACAGAATATCTGCAGATAATTCTGTAGATATTCTTACGAATTTTATTTGGGCTTGGGACAAAATTCGTCAGAATATTTCGGCAGATTTTCTGACGAATTTCTGTAGATTTTTTCTACATTCCAGACTTTCCAGACAAGATGTGTCCAGTAGAGATGGAAAAATTTTTCACTGAAGTTTGCAAAATTCAATAGAGTTATTTTTTGTGATATCACGGTGTTTCTATAAAATAAAGAATTCTGCGACGCCGTGTTACAAGTAGAGAAAAGTGAAGTGAAAACTTTAAGCAGAGTATCGACCTAAATTTCGTGTTTTTGTATCATTCCATGGGCGATTTTTAAAAAAATTAGTATTTTTGCTCGCATCTTTTTACTTATTTAAAATGTTTAATCGGTAATGCTTTGTTAAGCAGAGCATACCATTTTCTTTATAACTCCTACAGTTTCTACATAAATCAACAATATTTTTGTGAAGTAATGGACACTATGCCGATTTTATCGGCAGAAATTCTACCGAAAATCTGTAGATTTTCTGCAGAAATTCTGCCGAAAATCTACGGATTTTCTAGCAGAAATTCAGCAGAAAATCTACAGATTTTCTCTGAATACACTGGAATATACCGTTAAAATTCAAAAAACCTCAGAGTAAAATCGGCAGGTAGAATAATGATTTGACGGGGAGTGACATTTTTGCCAAAATGGCCGACGGTTTTGACATTTGGCAGCGAGGGAGATTGCTTTCAAGGAAGATTTTCCTATTCTTCCAGATTTTGGTGAATTCTGATTGTCCAGGAAGTGTCTTTTGGGCTCTTGAAAAAGTTCTTAATGTGTCTACAATAAGATCGTGTTGAGAGAAATGTGCTTTAAAGTGTTTTTGTGTGAAATATTTTGAGGAATCTGTTGGCAAGCAGGAGCTGGGTGTCTTTTTTAGCACTTCCTGGACATCACAGAAGATACTGGTCAATAATTCTTCTTGTTTTAGTGATCAACATTGTAAAGGAGTCCTTTGACCCGGAAAAAAATTATTCACAAAATCGATAATATTGGCTTTTGGAATATTGAAGTTTGTCCAAGTTTGTATCCTTTTCGTTCTTTTGGGGACGAGAGTTCCCATGAGTTTTCCAATTTCCCAGAGGCAGAGAAAATTCTTTCTCTGCAAAAGTATCATATTTGACCACTAAGACTTACAATAAAGTGAGTTTTACTGATATTCCTTCGTTGGATATCTTGTGGTCCGGAAAGAGTTATAGTGGTAATTTTGGGAAGTGTGTTTTTTAAAACGTGTAATCTTCAGTGTGTAATTTTTTTTGCGTGTAATTTCCAGCATGAAATGTTTTTCGTGTGTAATTTGCAGAATGTAATTTTCAAAAATGTGTAAAAAGGAGCGTGTAAAATTAAAAAAACGTGTAATTTCTATCGTGTAATTTTATTTGCATTTTTTCACTTAAGACGCTTAAGACTAAGCCCTACTATTTAATTTGCACTATTCACCCGATTCACCCCGAAAGTTTTACTCGAATTAAGGACTTGTAAGTTCTCAATTAAGTACTCAATGTGTCAAGTCGGGTACTTTTCAAATTTCTCTATTTTTTTCTCTATTTTTCCTTTTTTTCTTTGGCCTTCATGGGTGCTTCCAGAGGGATAATCTTCCTTTTTTTGGTGAATTGAAGAGGAAATTGAGGGCAAATATTTTGATTCTTCTCAACTTTTACTTATTATGCATAAGTTTTCCATCAAATAAACACTTTTTTCTTCTTCTTTTTTTTCTATTCTTCTGTTACCTCCCAAAATGGGATAAAAGATATTATATCCCTCCCTCCGTGGCCTTCTTGGCAAAAGAAAAAAACCGAGAAAAAGAAAATCCAGAAAATTCCCATGTCCATTTGCCTTGTGCTATTGTAAGAAAAACACGCACTATTTACCTCAACTTTTCCAGGGTGCTTCCTTCCTTCTTTTTTTCTTCATTCTTCTTTCTATTTTGCCCCCATCCCCCCCCCCCCCACCGCCATTACCATCAGGAAAAGCGGGAAAAAGTGGTGTCTTGAGAGGAAAATCTGTGAAGGAAACCATCAAAGTGTAATGGTTGTGATGGCAAGTTAGAAAAAAAAGGGAGAGCGTTGAACAGTTTTCCCAGAGAATGGTGATTTTTTTTTGTGTATGTATGTTTATGTGTCTCTCTCCTCTTGGGAAAATGGGAAAAGCCGGCTGGGAGATGAGAAGAGAAAGAAAATGGATCCCTCCATCTCTTGTAAGATCCCTAATCTGATTATCTGAGCAACAAGAAAAGCGACAAATTCGGATATATTTATTTGTAACTCCCCTCCCTCCCCCTCAAAATGTTTTTCGCCATTTTCATCACTTTTTTTTCCTCCTTGCCCTCACACTGATTTTCTTTCGGTTTTTTCTTTTGCTGTCAAAACTTAAATAATAAATGGGGAACTATGGGAACTATTGGAGCTAGGGTTATCGAGATTTTCAGAGCAAAACTGGCCTATCTAGGATGATATATGTCAGCCATTGAAGTGCCTATAATTTTCCCAAGGAGTATTACTCAATCGGATCGGTAGGACCTGAGCTAAAAAAGCATCCGAGGACCAAGTTTCTTGATTTCTCCGAAGAAATGACAGTTATTTTTAATGTTTTCTCACGCATTTAACGCAACAGCGCTCCTGGTGGTTGTCCTATCAACTTCAGATGTTCTAGAGAATTTTTCAGCCATTGAAATGCCTACAAAGTGGTCTTCAGAGACAAGAAGTTCAGTTCAGTTCTCGAAGGCCTCAAAATCCAAAATAGTAATATTTTTCTTTTGTTTTCGGAAAGTCTGACGGATTATTCGCTCAGGACAGAGGTGTGCCAGAACCGTTGAAACCGAACAAACGTCAAAAGAAGTTTGTTCAGGTACCATCTTGACCATTGACGTACAGTAGACTCTCTCTCAATCGGGAATATGGGGCAAAATGTCATCCGGTTTAGCGATAGAATTGAGCGTCAAAGCCTTTGTAAATTCCACAAAAAGCGCTCAATTATAAAGAATCACGATAAAATAGGAGAAACTACAGCGAATTTGATCGAATTAGCTTCATAATTAAACGTGAAAATTGTCAACAAAATTTGACGCCCGATTGAAAAAGAGCCGATTGAGTGAGAGTCCACTGTACAAGTTTCATTTGACATTTATTCGATTTCGAACGGTTCTTGTACACCTCTGTCCTAAATCAAAGAGTTTACCATAAACCTTGACTAAGAACGAGTTAGAGAACTTTCCCAAGGAGCAGTTGTCAATCGGATCGATAGGACCTGAGTTAAAAAAGCATCCGAGGACCAAAAAGTTCTTTTTTGACTTTTTTTTGGGTACTGTAGCGCCTCTGGTGATGCTTTTGCAAATCTCATCTGTTCTAGAGAATTATCCGGCATTCAAAGACCTCTCACTTTTCCCTTTTGGGATCAATTCAATCCGTCGACCAGAATTCAAGCTACACGACCATCAACTTCTAGAGAATATTGTCCGGCCATTGAAAGGACCTCTAACTGTTTCCTTTAAAGGTGTCTACACATTGGGAACAATTCTTGTCAAAAATTGCTTTTTTGAAGGAAATTGCCTGCAGCGCTGTAAGCAGAAACGTCAAAATTCTGTCAAAAATGCAATTTTTGACGAAAATTGTTCCCAATGTGTAGAGGCCATAAGATCAATTGAATCCACCGGGTAGAATTGAAGCTACGAGTACTTTTCCTAAGTTCGAGATGATTGGCATTATGCCCCCTTTCCAAGGTCAAATCACTAAAACTACCTTTCGAAGGTAACTATCTCTATTCAAGTGAGACCGTCTCTGAGACCGTTTTCAAACTAAAGATTTAGCCCAGTTCCCGAGGGTCTCAAAACCTCAAAGAGCAACCCGGCAATATCTGTTCCCGAGGTCCAGAACACGGAGCTCGATGCTCATCCTTTTATGATTCTTCCAAGACTGTCTTTTCTTTCACTCTGCCTGACATTTCTTCCCCTCGCGGAGGGGAAATGACACAGAAATTTTAAATAGTATCCGTTAAGATTATTGTGCAACAATGGCCGCCAACAATTTGCCCTTAATAATCCAATCCTAAGTCAAAATTTTCCAAAAAATATTGACTGATGAGATATTAGAGAAGTTAAGCCACATGGCTAAGCCTTAGATCTGAAGCCGGTTTAAGGATGGTCATCACAAAAATCACATTTGCTGCCAATTGCAGATTTTCTACTCACTTAAAAATGCCTTTGTCCATTTAGGTTAGAATCTCACTGACATTTCCCTTGCAACGGTCACATTTTGAAATTGACGAGCACTTTGCTGTCGCAAAAACGGCACCGAAGGGAATCTCTTGGAAGGCGCGAGGAAGAGGCTGCATCGGGCTCCGTGTCCTGGGCCTGATCCTGAATGAATAAATGGCCTATCCCGAGGCCCAGGGCAACAAAGAGAGGCAGTAAATGCAAATGAAAATGCAGTAAAAGTGTCCTTTCGATGCGTCCCTCAGCACGTGCGCGGTCACTCTTTCGACAGTTAAACTGTCAAATTCCTTCCGAATGCCATTTCGAAGAAGAATAAGAAGAATGCCAGAAATTTGACAAATTTCGTCTGATTCCAGTGATTCTCTTTTTTTCACAGCTATTGCAATGCATTTCTTAAAAGCTTGCCATATCTATATTACTTTTTCGCAGTGTTTTTTCTTATTTTCAAGGTTATATCAAATTAAAAATTTAGTTCAGTCGAATTTCGGAGGAAGAAAGAAAAGTGAATTTTGACTTTATAAAAAATTTCTTCCAACAATGATTTCTAATGGTTCTCTGGGCACACCTTTTTGGATTAGGAAAATTTCATGAAGTCGAAATTCGAATGTATTTCTTTCTCAAACTGATTTTCTCACACTCTAATTCTTCTTTTATGTTGTCTGCCTAGAAATTTTTGGGGAAATTTTCTTTAAAAGGGCATTTTTTTTTTAGGGAAATTCCTCCTAGTGTATCCTGTGCCTGAGGCATAAAATTCGATTGATATAAATTGAATTTGGAGCAATGACTAATGGCATCTACACACTAGGAGAATTTTTTTTTTTTTTAAATGTCATTTTAAACAACATTTCTCTTAACTTTCTACTCTGAAAAAAAACAATGTTTTGTCAAATTAACAAGACAAGTTTGTAAAAAGGATGTTCTTCCATACAGAATATGAAAAAGTTTTGTCAAATTGATAAATAACATCCTTTTGGCAAAATTTCAACAAAATCCATTTGTTCGTTTAACAAAACATTTTTTTCAAGAGTAGGCAGAAACGTCAGATTTTTGACGGAAATTGCTGCTACTGTGCAGACAACATAAAAGAAGAATTAGAGTGCGAAAAAATCAGTTTGAGAAAGAAATACAGTAGACTCTCACTCAATCGGCTCTTTTTCAATCGGGCGTCAAATTTTGTTGACAATTTTCACGCTTAATTATGAAGCTAATTTGCTCAAATTCGCTGTAGTTCTTCCTATTTTATCGTGATCCTTTGTAATTGAGCACTTTTTGTGGAATTTACAGAGGCTTTGACGCTCAATTCTATCGCTAAACCGGATGACATTTCGCCCCATATTCACGATTGAGAGAGAGTCTACTGTACATTCGAATTTCGACTTCATGAAATTTTCCTAATCCAAAAAGGTGTGCCCAGAACCATTTTTTTTGTGATTTGATTGAAATTATTTTGTACCATTATGTTTCTGGAATATTTTCTGCACAATTTCCATTAATAATTTTGACATTTATCTTGACATTTCACTGACAAGTTGCCTTAATAATTTTTATTTTCAATTTTTATCATTTAATTTTTCACCCGATTCTGTCAAATTTGGACTTATTTGAAAGGTCTTGAAAT